>NC_091471.1:92203466-92303466 GCF_036971445.1 Narcine bancroftii | reverse complement strand
TTAAATAAGTAGTCGTTTTCGTAGAAACAACATATGTTTACCATTATACAATTGATTTTGTCATAGAATGGGAGAGTGACGGAGGGATTGGCCAACAAAAGGAGACCTTTTGCCCCATCAAGTCTGTACTGACTGTGTAATCCACTTACACCCTCTCCCCAGAGTCCTGCATTTTTTTTTTCTTTTAAATACTTCCCTAATACTTTCAGAATATTGTGGTTGATCTGCATCTATTACATGTCCTGTTAACGTATTCCAGATTCTAACATTAAAAAAAATCCCAAGATCAGGTTTGGGTGTTTGCCAGCCATCACAGTGTTGTAACAAATATTGGCAAGCAGGGAATAGAGTAAAGGGATATGCAAAAATCAATGCTATGACATTAAGAACATTGTAGTAACATCATTATTAGGCAATAAAAGTGAGAAAAAAGAATGTAAATTTACACAGTCTATGGATTTACTGGAATTAAACATTTTATTGCAGGAAGGAATCTGCTTCTTGGTTGAAAAATGGGATGTAAAAAATGCCGGTGTTTTACAGAATGTGCATGTTGGGAGACCAAGCAGGCTCCATTGGCTTGAGAAGAGTTGATCTGCCTTCACATTAAAATTGCATGCCAATCCCAAACACTGTACAACCTCTGATCTGATCATCATTGGTCCAGTGCTAGTCTCCAAACTGGCCTCAAGGCCAGATCACTGTTACCGCATTGTGTTTCAACCATGAAGATGGAAGATTTTGAATACATATCTTACAAACCAGTTCAGTGGGTTGGTTGTTACCACTACTTGGAGAACCAAATTTTATCTGTTTCCATCTCTATTTTTCTTGAAGAGAAATGAATGAGAAACATGCTGGCTTTAAGATATTAAAAATAACCTGCACCATATGCAACAACATTGTGGATTTACATAGAATGACAAAGTTATTGTGCTTGTTGAATTTGGAGGGCTGGTGTGTTTGATAAATGGTACTGTATCAATTCTATCTTCAGTGAACTACAGAGTATCTGCTTCAGAGTGGGGATGTATTTCATTTGTCAGCCAGGCATAATTATCACACAAAATGTCATACCTTCACAGCTTTGTACCCTGTCAATGACATCTGTAGTTCAATGAGATGAAAACATAAAGGTTCAATGCAGTGGTAATTTGTTTTATGTATTTGGGATAACCATCTGGTAAAGAAGGGAGATGCAAAATGCATCATGTTTTATAAAGGATAAGTTTGTTTTAAAGCAGAGCCTACAAGAGCAATATTTTGCAGAAATATTTCACAATAGATGGAATGCAATCACACCTAGGAGGCAGTAAGAAGGCAGGTGGGAGATAGGAAGGGGAAACGGAACTGGCAGGGTAATTCTGTGGTTGTTTCCTCAATAACACATATACCACTTGGATATTGTTGAGGGGGATGATCTACCAGGGACAAGCTATGCAGTCAGGTCTCTGCCACAGAATCTGGCCTTGTGGCTATGAAAGGGAAGGAGGAGCAGATGTGAGCTGTAGTCTTAGGGGATTCAACAGTGAGGAGAGGAGCTAAAAGTTTCTGTAGAAGAGATCGAGAAATCCCAAATGCTTTGTTGCCTTCCAAGTGCCTGGGTCAAGGATATCTCAGGTCAATTAGTAAAGGCCCAATAAGTCAAGGAGCAGCCAGCGAGGACAGGCCAAGTGTATGAGTGGCCTGGTGAAGGAATGGGGCTTTGAGGCTTTGGGTTGAGAGGCTTTGGCCAACAGAGGCTGAGAAGAGCAACTGCAGCAATCAAGGTAAGGGGAGAAGGTAAGTCTGGTCAAGGGTATTATTCTACAAGCTAATGGAGTCAGCTAGGGCTGTGGATTGTTCCAGCTGCAGGATGTTGGAAATCTGGGACAGTATATTTGTTCCAGATAACCATACCTGCAGGAAGTGCATTCAGCTCCGGCTCCTTATGGATAGAGTTCGGCAACTGGAGCTGGAACTGAATGAAGCTGAAGCAGTCATAGAAAGGAATTGCAGAGAGGTACTCACCCTAAATAGGCAGGATGCAGCTAGATGGGTGACTGTAATGGGAGGTAAAAGGAAGGGACCAGAAGTGCATAGTACCCCTGTGGATGTTCCTACTACCAATATGTATGCTGTTTTGGATACTGCTGGTGGGAAAGATCTACAAGGGATGAGTCAAGGCAGTCAACTCTCGAGCAGAGAGATTGACTCCTCAGCTTAGAAGGGAAGGGCTGAGAAGAGGAGAGCATTAGTAATAGGGAATTCGTTGGTTAGGAGGGCAGATAGAAAGTTTGCTGGAGTGCATAGAGACTTACGGATGGTATGTTGCCTCCTAGTTTCCAGGGTCAGGGATGTCTCAAATCGTCTCAGCAGTATCCTGGCAGGGGAGGGAGAGCAGCTGGATGTTGTGGTCCATGTGGGGACCAATGACATAGGTAGAGGTAGAGAAGAGATTCTCAAGAGGGAATATAGGGAGTTAGGTAGAAGTTAAAACAGGACCTCGAGGGTGGTAATCTCTGGATTGCTACCTGTGCCACAGGCTAGACAGGGTACAAATAGGAAGTTATGGCATATTACGGGGCTAAAAAGTTGGTGTAGGGGGCAGGGATTTAGATTCCTAGATCATTTGGATCGCTTCTGGGGAAGGTCAGACCTCTATAAAATCAGGCTGCACCTGATCAGGAAAGGGACCAATAACCTGGCAGGAAGATTTTCTAGAGCTGTCGAGGAGTGTTTAAACTAACTTTGCAGGGGGAGGGAAATCAAAATGTGAGCAAAGAGAACAGGATAGCAGCGAGTCAGGGAGTTACAACAGAGATAGAAATTAATAGTAAAGAGGTGGTCAATAATGACATAAAGGAAAGACAGGTCAGCAGATGGGAGAAAGATATGCTCAACAGGAATACAGCCAAACAACATTGATAATGGGCTTATGGGCAATATTCTTAAATGCACGAGGATCAGAAACAAGTAGATGACCTGGTTGCTAAGATTCAACTGAAAAGGTAAGACACTGTGGCCATTACTGAAACATGGCTCAATGAGGCGTGCGATTGGGAGCTCAATATCTGAGGATACAAAGTCTATAGGAAAGATAGGCAGGAGGGTAGAAATGGAGGGGTAGCTCTGATGATAAGTAATGACTGTACTGACAATAAGCACACCAGCAGTGAGAGTATAAGACAGCTTTAATAAACTAATATGTACCCTAAGTGGTCTTGTCTCTCTGCAAGACGAACCTGGAAGGCTAGACTGTAGCTCTTGAGTGCTTTATATACAAGGTCACCGGGGTGACCCCTGGTGACCTAGTGGTGTAATTACATATCACCACAATGACATTAAATCATTAGGAAGAAGGGACATAGGGTGTAAGGCAGTAGAATCAGTATGGGTTGAATTAACAAAAGGAAAAAAGATTATATTGGCAGTTATATACAGGCCCCAAACACCAACTGGGAAGTGGACTATGAGATATAGACAGAAATACAAAGGGCATGTTGCAAAGATAATATAAAAATAATTATGGGAGATTTGAATATGGCAGGGTATTGGGAAATAACAGGAATTTACTGGATCACAGGAGAATGAGTTTGAATAAAACCTAAGTGATGGATTTTTTGAACCGTTTGTTGAGAAGCCCACCAGGGGATGTGTAATTCTCGATTGAGTCATATGCAATGAACCTGAGGTTGTTAGGGTGTTAAAGGTCTTAGAACCTCTAGGAAGCAGTGACCATAACATGGTTGAATTCAATTTCAAATTTGAAAAGGAAAAACTGTTATTGGACTTATCAATTTAAAAAAATATATTATTTAAAATCACATAACATAACATTAGTTATTACATATTGATACAAACATAATATAATTAGTTATTTATATTTAAAAAAACCCAACCTCCCCAACCACCCTACTAATTTCCTCCCTCCTTCTTTCCCCATCTACAATAGAAGGGCAAAGGAGATCATCATTTAATACAATCATATTTAAACTTCTTGGTGCGAAGAATGGCGACATCCATCGAAGCAGATCAAGAGATCAAATTTTAACACCAATAATTTTCAAATGAGGGCTACAAACTTGGATAAACAAAAATATTTATCTCCTAAATTATATGTAATATCTTCTAAAGGAATAAAAGCTTTAATTTCATTATACCATCTTTTCATACCTAAAACTAAATCAGATTTCCATGGAATAGCTAAATATTTTAGCCAGGGCCAAATGCAAAAATTCAATTTGATACATAGTCAATCTCAATCTGAGAGCTATAGACTTAATATCTCCTAGTATAAACAGCAATGAATCAAAAGGTAAATTCACTTTTAACACCTGTTCTAAAAATAATTTAATTTGTAACCAAAAACTTTTAACTTTAGGACAAGACCAACTTGAATTTAAAAAAAGTACATATTTCTTGTTAAAAAAAATTAAATTTCTGTGGAGTTAAATACAGTTGATGTAAAAAGATATACTGCAGTAACTATAATGTACATTTATTACCTTAGTCATACTGTCTCTACACAAATTTCTACTAACATTTTCATCAATCTTTCTATATAAATCTGATTCCCATTTCATTCCTGATTTATGAATATCTAATTTAGGCATTTTATTTTGTCATAATTTATGCATCTCAGAAATATTTTTTTGAATCATCTTTAGTAATTAATAATTCCAAAGAAGATTGCCTAGATAGTTTTAAACTATAACCCAGTTTCTCTGATAATTTTTTTAAACCTGATAATAACAAAAATAATATTTCTTGGTATTTGAAACTTATCTTTCATACAATTTAAAGACAAAAATTTCCCTGTTTCAAAACAATCTTTAACTTTTAAAATTCCCATTTGGTTCAAAACTTTCAAAAATTGAATATCCACAGTAAAAGGACAATTTTTATTCTGATATAAGGGCATTTTCATTGAAATCTTCCCTTTCCCACCTATCTGATAATCAATTTTATTCCATTCTTTAATTAAATGTTTTAAAATTGGTAGGTCTATACCAATTAATAATTTTAAATTTAATTTATGAATAAATTCTCTTACAGATTTTTCATATATTTTATCCAACTCTATTTTAGCCCAAACAGGAGATTTTGTTGTGTCAAACATTGCATTGATAAATTTCAATTGTGCTGCTTTATAATAATTCTGAAAATGGGGAAGTTATAAACCCCACCAATTCAAATTTCCAAGTCAATTTTTCCAAAGATACCTTATTCATTTTTCATTTCCATAAACATTTTTGTATAACTAAATTAAGATCCTTAAAATTTTTTTGCAGTACAAAACAAGGAATAGATTGAAAAAGATACTGAACCCTTGGAAAAACATTCATTTTAATACAATTCACTCTTCCCATTAAAGTAATAGGTAAATAATTCCATCTATTTAAATCTTCTTTAATTTTATCAAATAATGAAGTATAATTTAGCTTATATAAATTTTCTAAATTTTTATTATTTTTAATACCCAAATATTTAATTGAATTATTTGTCCATCTAAATTGAGCAACCTCTTTACATCAATCATAATTTCCTTCTACCAATGACATAACTTCACATATATCCCAATTAATTTTATAACCTGATATTGTGCCATAATCTTGCATTTTTTATATAACAAAGCAAAAGAATTTTGTGGGTTTGTTACATAAATTAATACACAATCTGCAAAAAGACTAATTTTATATTCCTCTTTATTTACTATAATTCCTTTAATATCAGCTCCATGTCTTATCAATTACACCAATGGTTCAATTACTAAAGCAAACAGTGCATGAGATAAGGGACAACCTTGTCTTGCTGCTCACATTAAAGGAAGAGATGAAGAATGTTGTCCATTAGTAACTATTTTGGCCATAGGACTGCCATATGAAGCCTTAATCCATTTAATAAATTTTGACCCAAATTGAAACTTCTGTAAAACTTTAAACAGATAATTCCATTCTAGTCTAACAAAAGCCTCTTCTGTGTCTAAAGACAAAACTAATGCCACCTCTATTTGTTTTTGAGCATGATGTATTAAACTAATCAATTTTGCTATATTATCAGCTGAATATCTATTATTAATAAATCCAGATTGATCTAAATTAACCAGTTTAGTTAAATAGTCATTTATTCTATTTGTCATAATGTTAGCTACAATTTTATAATCAACATTTAATAATGATATAAGTCTATAGGATTCTGGCTTTAGTAAATCTTTATCTTTATCTGTTATCACTGCATTTGAAAAAGATTCACGTAAAGGACATGTTACAGTAGCTTGTTTCAATACTTCTATTAATAAAGGCATTAATAAATCTTTAATTATTTTGTAAAATTCAGACATAAATCCATCTTCTCCAGGAGATTTACAATTTTGCATAGAATTCAATGCTCTAATAACTTTTTTCAACGTAAATGTGGAATCTAAATCTTTCTGCGCTTGATAGTTCAAAGATGGCAATTTAAGCTTATGCAAGAAATCATCAATCTTATCTTCATTATTCAATGATTGAGATGAATATAATTTAGTATCATATTCTCTGAAAGAATTATATCTTGTGATTTATAAGTAATTCTCTAGTCTTTTTTTTAATAGCAGAGATAATCCTCAATGCTTGCTTTGCTTTCAATTGCTAAGCTAACACTTTATGCACCATTTTTCCCAGCTTGTAATACATTTTTTAGTTTTATCAATCAATCTTTCCATCTAATAAGTCTGAATTGAATTATAATGCATTTTTAAAATTCTCTAATTCTAACCTCTCTTTCTCTGATAGATTTTTTGTAAGTTTTTTTTTCCAAAATTTCAATTTCCTTCTCTAATTTATTACTTCCTGTAAATACTTCTTCTTAACTTTTGTTGAAAAACTTATTATCTGACCTCTCAAATAAGCTTTTAATGCATCCCATAAAACAAATTTATTCTCAACTGAATTGATTAGTCTCTAAATATATCTGTATTTAATTCCAAATAAAATCACAAATTTTACATTTCTTAACAAAAATGGATTAAATCTCCATTTATAAATAGATTCAATTTTATTCAAATTTAAACATGACATCAGTAACAGTGAATGATCAGAGTCAATTTTAGGTTTATATTGTATACTTTCAATCCTTCCTTGCAAATTAGTTAGAATAAGAAAAAAATCAATTCTAGAACATGAATAAAACTGATAAGAATAAAACAATTAATCTCTTTCTCTAGGGTTCAATCATCTCCAAATATCGATCAAATTTAATTCTTCCATCAATATCAATAACTTTTTAGCTATTTTAGTTTTAACCAAAGATTTTGTAGCTCTATATAAAATCGGATCTAAACAACAATTAAAATCTCCACCAATTAATATATTTCTATCTGTTTGTGCCACATTAAGAAAAGTATCTGAAATAAATTTTTCATCATCAATATTAGGAGCATAAATATTCATAAAGACCCAAGATTCTGAATGAATCTGACAATTCACTAATACAAATCTACCAAAAATGTCAGTAACTACCGACCTTAATTTAATCGGTATTTTTTTATTAATTAAATTAGCTACACTATGAGCTATAACCTGAACTACCCATTCCCTTTTCAACTTTGATGCTCTTTCTCTTTTAAATTAGTTTACTATAAAAAAAGGCAATATCTGCTTTCAATTTTTTAATATGAGCCAAAACTCTCTTCCTTTTAATTGGATTATTGAGCCTATTCACATTAAGCATTAAATAATTCAAGCTTTGTTTTGACATATTATAATTTCTTTTAAAAATATAGAACTCTCCTCTCCATTCCGGGCTACCCCAATTCCACAGCCAAATCTCAAAACTTAACATCTCCAAAAAATAAAGGAAGAAACCCCAAATAATAAAAAGGAAAATAAGAGAAAAAAAGAAAAAAACCCAAGGATCCCAATTAGGTTAGTGTTAACTCCCTTATTAAAGAGAAGTGGCCCTCATCACTAGTGGTAACAAGCCTCAGAAGAGGAAAGCAGAAAAAAAAATAAATCCATCTCCCCAAACAGAATATCATTTAAACTTTAGTCAATCAGGTATGATAAGCTTCTTCAAGGTCTCAATTAACTTGAACTTCAGTCAGTAGCCCCCCAGATGAAATCTCTTCCCTCATCTTGTCTTGATCCCCTTATTTTTGAAATACAGATGAAGAACCACCATTTTGCTTGAAGTTGGCAAACTCCAAAGCTTCAAATTCAATAGCAAACAGTTGAGATTGATATTGTCCATAAAAGACTTTAAGGACTGCTGGGTAACGAAATGCAAATTTATAACCCTTATTCCACAAAACAGATTTAGCTGGGTTGAATTCTTATTTTCTCTTGACAATTTCATTACTCAAACTGGAGTAGAAAAATACTCTATTATTCTGAATTAGCAAAGGGCCTCATTGTTCTCTTGCCCTTCGAACTGCAATTTTTAAAATAATTTCTCTGTCTTGATAATGCAGACATTTAATCAAGACAGAGCATGGTGGTTGCCCTGGATATGGCTTTTTCCTTAGAGCTCTATGTGCCCTGTCAAGCTCAAAACTGTTTGGAAAGTTCTCTCATCCCAATATGTCAGGTACCCACTTTTGAAAAAAATTCACTGGATTATTGCCTTCAAAATCTTCAGGCAGACCAACAATTTTCACATTATCTCTTCTGCTTTGATTCTCCAACATATCAACTTTTTGCAATAAACCTTTCTTCTAAACTTCCCATGCTGTTAAAGAATCTTCAATCTTGTTAACTATATGCTTACATTGTTCCAAGTCCATATGGCAATCGTGAAAAAAATCTTCTTTAATTTTATGAACTTTTATTTTAATTTTATCCACAGATTTATTACATTTTGTCACATCTGTTTTTAATGCAGTTATTTCTTCTTTAATCACTTCCAATTGAATTGTAAAGTCAGCTTTAACCTCAACAAATTTGGCATCCATTTTTTGGCTAATTAAATCAATTTTTTCAAAAAAAAATTTTTGAAGACCTGTGGGTCAAGAGGAGTTGGGATAAACAAGTATGCATCCATGTTACCTTGAACATCCTAATCTCCCACATCTTCTTCTGTTTTTTCGCCTTGAGATTGCTGCACAAAGCTTTCTTCCTCTCCCTCCAATTCTTCTTCTTCTTCCTCTGTAGAAGTAGTCAAAGGCTGAAATTCTGATTGGGTTTTTTGTTTAGCTTGTGTATGTCCAGCCACCGCCGCTGAGGTTTGGTCCCCAATCCCCGCAGCAGTCGCTTCAACAGCGTGCATGTGCGAAGTCCCAGTCATGCGCACTGACTCCAGAGCCATCTCAACAAATTTCTTCTATGCTCCAGCGCTGCTCTCCCCAGTTCCCCGAGAGGGCAGCATAGGAGCCTGGATTCTTACCCACGAAATCTTCATCGTCCATAGCTGGAAAGGAACTAAAATTGGAGGCCGAATCTTCAAACTAGAGCCTGGATCTTCAAACAGTTACTTCAGCTGTAGTCATTTTTTTAAAGTTTAAGGTTAAGCTTTTTTTTTCATAGCCATTTTCTGAGACTTCTTTGAGCTTATTTAAAGGCAATTAAATTTAAAACTAAAAAAAAAAATTGGGTATTAATTAATTCTGCCAGGAGAGGCATTTTCCATGTCTTCCTCCTATGGCATCATGCCACGCCCCTCAATGTATCAATTTTCAGTGGAATAAAGGAAACTAGTGGTATGAGGAAAGAACTGGCTCAGGTTGACTAGAAAATCAAACTAGTAGGAGGAACAGAGCAGGATTGGAAGATATTTTTACAAATAATTAAAGGCATACAGGATAGATATATTCCAAAGAAAAGGAAATTAGTCAAAGGAAAGATGGTACCAATGTGGCTAACAAAAGAAGTTAAGGCTAAAATAAAAGCAAAGGGGAGGGCATAGAAGAAAGCTAAAACTAGTGGGAAATCAGAGGACTGGAATTCCTTTAGAAACTTACAGAAAGAAATAAAGTCATAAGGAAAGAAAATATGAGTTATGGAAGGAGATTGGCAAATAATATAGAAAAAGATACTAAGAATTTTTTAAATACATAAAAAAATAAAAGAGAGTCACGTGTTGACATAGGACCAATAGAAAACGATGCTGTGGAAATTATAATAGGTTATAAAGATATGGCATAAGAATTAAATCAATATTTTATGTCTATATTCACTGTGGAGGACATTAGTAATATCCCTGATAGACAGAGACTTCGGGGAGTAGAGTTGGATACAGTTAAGAATACTAGAGAAATTGTGCTTGGTAAATTGAATGGATTAAAGACAGATAAATCCCCTGGACCGGACAAGGTACATCCACGGGTTTTGAAAGAGGTGGCTTTGGAGATTATAGATCAATTGGTGACAATCTTCCAGAAATCAATAATCTTTGGCTTGGTTCCAGGCAATTGGAAGGTTGCAAATGTGGTTCCATTGTACAAGAAAGGTGGGAAATGTAAAAAAGGGGACCTATAAGTCTGATGCCGGTGGTTGGATTAGTCCTAGTCAGCATGGTTTTTTAAAAGGGTAAATCATGCCTGACTAACCTATTAGAGTTTCTTGAAGAAATCTCAGGTAGGATACACAAAGGGGAGGCTGTGAATGTTGTATATTTAGATTTTCAAAAGGCTTTTGATAGGGTGCCACATGTTAGGCTGATACATAATGTGAAGGTCCATGGAATTACAGGGATGCTATTAGACTGGATAGAAAATTGGCTGAGGAAATTCACCATTTACAAAAATTCACTAATGAGGTGAATCAGCATGTTTCATTACTCAACAGGGAGAATCAGGGATACAAAATGCAAGTGTCAGATTTTTCACAGCAGAATAGTGGGCTTTTCATGTAACTAAAAGATGCACAAGGAAATCATATTTTACGTGAAGATAAAGTTAGTTCTGCCGAAATAAGCAGTTCGTCTGAAGTGATTTTTCAGCATCTGGTGACCTATCGTAATGTTGAGGAACTGCAATAGCAAAATCAACAGCTACTGGTGACCGTTCATGAATTTTCTGATAAATAGGAAAAGGAAGAGCAGGGAAAAATAAACTCTTCACAGATTTCTGAATTTTAGCTGAATCTTGTGGATGCCCTGAATGAACTTGAATGACTTCGAGAAGCCAGGAGTCATCAGTTGCAACTGGTGGAAAGAGACTGACCACAGAATGTAGAATCTTTTTTTATGCAGATATCGTATTGTGTTTGTGTTTTTGTTGTGTTTTTAAAGGGAAAGAAGTGTTATTATGTTTGCAAATAAGAACAACATTTCCCAGCATGCAATGCATGCAGTTGGCAGAAACCGGAACTGGTGATGGCAGTCACAGAAATTGTCACAGGAAGTTGGTTGGAGGTTGGTTGAAGCAACTTAAGGAAAATAAAGTCAGTTAAGTCTAATATCCGCATAAAGTCATTCTTCTTGAAAGAACAACCATAACATATGAGTTTACCTGGCTGCTGGTGGTATTGGTCTCTTCACCCGGTTAGATCCTTGCCAGAGTAATTTCATAGTGACCACATGCCTGCCCACCTGAGATTCCTCCATCTTCGGCTACCTCCCTATTTTGGAAGGTCAGCTGGGACTGTAGTTGGGCTTGTAACAGGGGGAGAATGTGTGTCATACGACTCCATTTTCTCATGGTCATCTCCATCCATCTACACATACCAATTTCCCAAACATGTGTCAATCCCCTCCCCCCAGTGAACAATGGCTTGGAATTGTCCTGGCTCAAGCTACAAGCCAGACCTGTGAGCTGCTTGCATCTGCCTCCTTGACTTTAATTTCTAGGTTGGTCACTCGCACTTGGGCAGTCTGCACTGCCTCCTGTAGTGTTCAACAGTGAAGCTGCAGGGATTCTATCTCTTTATCTTTCTGGGTGCCCTGATTACCTAAATCAGATGTGATATCCCATTGGTGCCTAAGTAGGGATGTCAATAACCATAGGGCTCCCCCACAACTCCCCCTGTGTAGTGAATTGGGATTCACTAGAAGTGTCCTGTACTGACGATTGGTCCTGCCTCCCATCCTCTCCCCCGGGGGCCCATATAAAACCCTGGTTTCCCACCGAAATCCTGAACCCCTTTGAAGCCTGTTCATGAACCCAGGTTGAAAGCTAATAAAAGCATTAGTTCTCCCTCCAGTTGAGTGTGAGCTTTTATCTATTCTAAAATTTTATTAGCTTACAAACAATGATGGAGGCATTGCTCAAGCCCAGTATACTGTTAATAGAACCCCAGACCCGCGATGCAGCTGAGGAGTTCGCATACTGGCTAGACTGCTTTCAGGCATACCTGAACGCAACCAGGGACGTCTTCCACATAGAGGAGCTCCAGAGGTCGGCGCTCATTCCAAGGGTAGGGACAAGGAGGGACGCAGTTGTCCAAGACTGCCCAATGTACAAGGCCGCTGTCGAGGTGCTGAAGGCCCGCTACATGAAGGCCCCGAACGAGGTCCTAGCAAGGCACCTGCTTGCCCTACGCTGCCAATGGCCTAGAGAGTTGATTGACGACTACCTGGTGGATCTGCGGATGCTGGCTAAGAAGTGCAAGAATGAGGCCACTTCGGGTCGCGTCCAAGAAAATGAACAGATCCAGGACACCCTAAGCGCAGGGGTCCATGCGAGGTACATGAGACAGTGACTGCTTGAGTTGGGAGGGAAAGACCTCGCTAGCCATGTCAAGCTGGCCAAATCACTGGAACAGGCCAGTCTCAAGAACTACAACCTCAAAGCCAGCGAATGCGTGCTCTCAGGTAAGCACCTCCAAGGACCAGCTGCTCCCACTATGGTCCCACTAACGGCTGCTGCTTCCTGAGCCTGGGAGTGCTTCTTCTGTGGCAAGGGACTGAACCCTCATGCCCTTTGCTCAGCTAAAGATTCGGCATGCTCCAGCTGTGGGAAGAAGGGACATTGGGTGAGAGACTGGCTCACATAGGGAGGTCCGGGGAAGTCTGTATCGCTCCTAGATCTGATTCCAGCCCCAAGCCATCTGCACCAGACTTGCCTGAGATCGCCTGCTGCGCAACCCACCACCTACGGAAACAGCGTGAAAAGGCTCAGCGTCCATCTTGCAGAGGCCCGATTTTGAATTCAGCGCCATTGTCATCGTCAGAGGAGGAAAGAGGGTGGCCATCTTGCCACACCACGAGCTTGGCACCATCTTACCTGCACAGCTCAACTCAGGACTCAGAGGGGGCCACTTGAGGGAAGAACACGGCGTCTCTGGCAACCTGGCATCGCTGGTCCTCGACCAGAATAGACCTCACCAGCTCAGCAACTTGATGGTGAGGTGAAGATAAATGGACATTTGACCAAGTACCTGATTGACACAGGCTCCACAGAAAGTTTCATAGACTTACGGACTGCGCAAAAACATAACTTAACAATGTACCCCTCTAATTACTGAATCTTTCTGGCATCCCAGTCCCATTTGACACATGTACAGAAACATTGTATAGTTCATCTGTCATTTGAAAGGTGGGAATTTTGTAAATTTCACATGTACCTTTTAGATGAATTGTGTGCTTCAGTTTTGTTGGGTCTGGACTTCCTGTGTCACCTTAAAAACGTGACCTTGGAGTTTTCTGGTCGCCTTCCCCTGGTAATGGTTCCGGAGGGCCCTCAAAACTAGAACCCACTTGCAGCATCTCCATGCTGAACATCGACCCCCCCACCCCATTCCCAAACCTGTCTGCCAAATGTAAGCCCATTGCCACCAAGAGCAAAAGGTACAGTGAGGCAGGCAGATAGTTTGTAATGAAGGAGACCCAGTGCCTGCTGGAGGAGGGGATCATCGAACCCAGCACCAGCCCATGGAGAGCGCAAGTGGTAGTAGTAAAGGGGGAAAACAAGTCCAGGTTAGTGATTGACTACAGCCAAACAATGACCAGATACACACTTCTGGACGCATACCTCCTCCCTCGCATTTTGGGTACGGTGAATGATAATGCACAGTATCGGGTCTATTCGACTATCGACCTGAAAGCTACCTATCACCAGCTGCCAATCCATTCCGAGGATCACCCGTAGACGACGTTTATTGCTAATGGTCGACTCTATCATTTCTGGAGAGTCCCTTTTGGTATTACCAATGGGGTGTCTATTTTCCAGTGGCAGATGGACAGGATAGTGGACGAGTACTGGTTGAAGGCTACCTTTCCCTAGTTCAATAATGTCACCATTTGTGGCCACACCATGGAAGACCAGGATGCCAATCTCCAGAGCTTTCTCTACATGGTGAGAGCCCTGAATCTCAACTACAATTCTGACAAATGTGTATTCAGAACTACATGACTGGCTATCGTTGGCTACATGGTGGAGAATGGCATCACTGGCCCCAACACTGATAGGATGCACCTCTTGTTAGAGCTTCCCCTCCCCAGAACCACAAAGGCTTTGAGGAGATGCCTGGGGGTTTTCTCATATTATGCCCAGTGGGTCCCTCAATATGCCGACAAGATTCATGCCCTCTTAAAGACCACCACTTTCTCCCTTTCGGCTGAAGCCCAGACAGCTTTTGATTACCTCCGAAGTTGCATTGTGAAAACTGCCATACATGTGATAAACGAAAATGTACCTTTCCAAGTGGAAAGTAACACTTCGGACGCAGCCCTGGCCGCTACTCTCAATTAGACAGACAGGCTGGTTGTCTTTTCCTCACCGTCACTTCAAGTCCACAAGCTCTGGAACCCATCTGTGGAAGCCACAAGGCACTGGAGGCACTACCTGGCTGGTAGAATAACACTTCTTTCCTCATGGACCAGCGCTCTGATGCATTCATGTTCAGCAATGCCAAAAGTGGAAAAATCAAAAATGACAAAATTTCTAGGTGAAGGATTGAACTCTCCACCTACAGTTTTGACATTGCCTATCGGCAAGGGGCCCTTAACAACCCTCCAGATGCCTTGTCCAGGGGGTGCTGTGCCTCCGCACAAACCGGTCAACTGCGAACCATACACAATGAGTTCAGCCATCGAGGGGTCACCCGCATAGCTCATTTTATCAAGTCCCACAATTTGCCCTACTCAATAGAAGACTCGCGCTGGCAGTATGTCCTCCCCATCGCACTCCACTCCATTCGATCGGTACTCTACACTGTGACCAATGCTACTCCTCATGAGCTCATGTTTACATTCGACAGAAGGTCAGCCTCAGGGACTACACTCCCAGCCTTGCTCACTGGTCCTGGTCCAGCCCTTCTCAAGAAGCACATGAGGAAAAGTAAGACTGACCCGGTGGAAAGGGTGAAATTGCTCCATGTAAACCCCACATACGCCTACGTGGAATACCCGGATGGCAGGGAGGAAACCGTCTCCAACAGGGATCTGGCATCCGCTGGAACAGAGAATACATTATCTCAAGTGCCCCACAAGCTACAAAACTTTTTCTCCCATCCCCTCTATCATTGAACCAGAGCCCCAGCTCACTACTCTTCCATCACAGGTGGACCAGGAGACTCAAGGCCCACACCCCCCCAGGCACTAAGGCACTCCACCAGGATCTCCAGACCCCTGGATTGTCTGAATCTGTAAATAGTATTGTAAATATTTCTCTTCTGTGTCTATTACAACCTTCTGATCCTTGTTCTCTTCATCCACAGACCCTTAGTTCTGAAGAAAGGGGTGAATATAGTGAAATGGAATTCACTAGAAATGTCTTGTACTGACAACTGGTCCCACCTCCCGGCCTCTCCCCCGGGGGCCCTGGTTTCCTATCTAAGCCCTGAAACCCTCTGAAGTCTGTACATGAGACCTACCTGTGTTGTAAGCTAATAAAAGCATTAGTTCTCCCTCCAATCGAGGGTGAGCTTTTATCTACGCTATGTCCGGGATCCTCCAGGAGGGAGACCATGTGGTACTCTATCTTTGCTCTGTGGTGGTTCAGCTTGTTGATTCAGTCGACTGTCATGGCTTGGCTTGTCAGTCATGCTGCTAAACGAGTGAACCTCTGATGGCCATTGGTCTCCCATGGATTTTATATTTGGACCCCAGGGTTCCTTTCTTACCTAGGGCCACCTCTTGATGTGCCCATTGATGGGCAGGTACACACAATCTCTCACTTGTTAGTACAATCTCCCACATGGTTAGTACTCCACGCGTGTCCAGCCAAAACTCTTTGAACCCTGCTCGCAGCGCAGGGTTCGATGGGTTCAGAGAGAGATGAGTCAAGACGCAAGTTTTACAATCACGTAATTTTAATTAACACATGGGAGACAAACAGTGGAGAATATTAAATGATAATTGACTCCTATTTCATTTAAGCAGCTATATAGACATTCATCTCAGACCTAGACTAGTCTCAGACAATAACAAACCTATACTCAACATGCTCACACACTTGAGTACATACATTACAAATGGTAACTCTTACACAGACCTCTTTCCCTGACCAATGGGGATCCAACTCTCTGCAAATATTGATCTATCACAATACTATGGCTCAGCTTCAGTGTAGTGCACACCTTAGCCGCGACACTTCCAGTGACCTGGCGTGGAATGATGTCTGGGGCTTGGACCACAATGAAGAGAGAAAGAATCTGTTGTGCATTGGTGTTAGATACAGTGCTAATCTGTGCTTCTAGTAAATAAAGAACCGTAGATGATTTAAATTAGCTAATGGCAAGGTGTGCACTAATGGGTGGCCAGAGTCCAACCTTCATTGACAGGTGGTGTGACTTCTGAATAAGTTTCAGACAGGGAGGACACGAATACACACATTCCAGACAGGCAGGGAGGCCGTGTTTCCTCCACACACAAGAACAGGCTACACTAAGGTATAGACTGGACAAATCATATTGCCCATTCCTGGTTATTTTTCACAATTATATTTCATAATTGAATGAATTTTTTTAAAAATCCAGATGCTGGAAATCCAAAATATAAACAGAGACAAAAAAGATAAAATGATCAAAATTGTCAATAGGTCTGATTGTATTTTTGGGAAGAGAAATAAGCGTCTCAGATTTTAGATTAAAGACCCTTGGCCAGTACTGGGATGGAAAGAAACTTGATGAGTGGCAGACAAGCTATAATCATTGTTATAGCATTTCCCCGTGGTCACATCTCCATCCTTGACTCTCTCTATAGCTTCACAAACTTATTTTCTCTCCTTTCCAGTTCTGATGAAGATTTGTTGACATGTAGCATTAGGTCTGTTTCCCTCCCCATTGATGTGGACTGACCTGCTGCGTATTTCCAGCATTTCCTATATTTTGTTTACATTTTGTAATTACCTAGTTTAACATATTTATTTTAATGTAGCTGCTCAGTAAACACACAGGCACATTGACTTCAGAAAAGTGAAGCGTTTAATTAATGTTGCATTCTTGATATAATTTGTTCTTGTATCCAGACGTATTGGCAATAGTTCATTTCATTGGCTCCAACCACATTAATAACACATGGCTAAACTTGGACAGCAGGGGATGTTGTTTGAAATTCAAGCCAGTGTATTAAATCACTGCCAATAAGTCTGGGTACTGTTAATAAAATATATCAAGATGGATATGACTGTAGGCATTATCCTAGCTTCAGATGTTTCCTTGTTTTTGTGTTTCTTTCGGCCGCTGAAATTTACTTATGTTAATATTACCCTCATACTTACAAACGTATTATTCTTCATTGAAGAAAAGGTGAATATACAATATAACAACAGCTGTGTTGTATGATAAAATATTGCTAAAACTAATACCACAAGGGCTAACTTAACAGTAATAGTAACAGTTGCTCTAAATTCAAAAGAACTGAACAAATGTAGATTTAGTCATTGCAGTAAACTGACATCATACTGGCTGAATATAATTCCAAACCATTCTGCTTTCTATCCAGATCAATAGAAAACACAAACCACTGAATGTGATCATCCTGTCCATTATGGGGACTTGTGTATTCCTTCTCTGTTTCTTTAGAATTGCAAAAGACAAGAAATCAGATGGAATTTGATAATAAGAAAACAACACTATTTTATACTTATTTGGTAAATGCAAAGGTATGCTATCCTGCTAGTAATCAGATCTTGCCTGATTTTCCTTGGAAATTAATTTGAGGCAAAAAAAAGTACACGACCTACAGAAAAGCCAACTTTGATACTGGTGTCAATAAATGTTATTGTCTCATTGAATTGAAATATATGACGTAAGAGGAAATAAGCCAGCTTCCTGAGCTGCACTTAACCAAAAATAAATAATGTTTTTAAAGTCTTTTTCTTGGATTATCTGGTTCTTTTGTTTAGAAGCTTAATTCAACTATTTTGTGCAGACAATATTGCCTTTATTCTAACAAAAAGCCAGGGCAATTACCACTGACATGCGGGTGACGTGGGAGGATGATAAAATCACTAACAACATGTTTAGTTTGTAATTGATTGCGATGGACGTTAGCCATCCATAATGCCTAACATTTTGTAAGGAGTGGATTAGCAATGAGAGCTTTTATTGGTCAACAATAGCCATTGCCTGGACAAGATGACAATATTTGTTTTTAGAGAAATGTGGAGTTCAATTGCAACCAGTACTTTAAAATCTTATATCTGTTTGAGGACTATGCAGCTTTAAAGAGTATTTATTATATTTTTAGTATGCTGAACAAAGATTAACTTTTCCAACTGAACACATGCAAATATCTTGGGTAGCCACATCTAGAACGGAAGCAAGATTCTGTTGCCTGCAAATTCTCCCCATTTTGGTAGCATGAGGATACTAGTGAGTTCCTGTAACTGTACCAGTGGAATTCAAAGGAATGAACTTCAGAAGGACAGTGCAATGTATTGATGTTACCATAGAGCGTAATAAACGCCACCAAGCAAGGAATACATTTTCCGATGTCTGAGATGGTGTTTTAACTGGATCACTATTATTTCCTAGGATTAAAAGAACCAACATTAATGTATTCAATTATATTTTGGAATGTAGATATAAAGAGGGAGGGAGAAAGAGAGAAGGAGAAGAAAAAGAGAGGAAGGGTTAAGTTAACTTTCACAAATTGTATGTAGTTAAACAGCAAAGACTGCTGATGCTGGGAATGAGAGCATTCTGTTAAATCCCTCTCTCGAGGCTTTCTCTATCTCTTTCCATCTGTCTCCTTTCCTCCAGCTCCTCACCCCTTCTCTTCCCTCTCTTATCGGAGAACTACCCCCACTCCCTATCACTTCTCAGCTTGTTTTCTCTTCAGTCCTCCCACCTATAACCTCTCACCCATTAGCCTGTGCTTCTCTCCCTGCCCTTCCTCCCTCTTCTTTCCTACTCCCCCTTCCCCCAACCGAATCAGGCCCGAATCGTTGGTTATCTTTTACTTCCTATAGATGCTGCATGATTTGCTGAATTTTCCCAGCATATTCCTCAGGGCGGCATAATTGGCATACTAGTTAGCGCAACACCATCACAATGTCAGTGATTGGGATGGGGATTCAAATCCTGCGCTCTCTGGAAGAAGTTTGTATGTTCTTCCCGTATCTGTGTGGGTTTTTCCTGGAGGCTCTGGTTTCCTCCCACCATTCGAAATGTGCCGGGGGTTGTAGGTTAATTTGGTGTAATTGGGCGCCACAGGTTTATACGCCGAAATGGCCTGTTACCGTGCTGTAGGTCTAAAATTTAAAAAGAATGTACCCTGTATAAAATTTATTTGTGTTATGCAACTCATTTAGTCCCAACTAATGTGTACCTTCTTTTGGCAAGACACTCTATCTCAATGTTCCATAGAACCCTGGAGTTCCGTATAAATGCCTAGGGGTTTTGTGGAAGAAATGACAGGGATCTATCTGCTTTTCTTTAAATTACTTTTTACCTTTAATTCCATTTGTTTCCAAGGGGTGAAGACAAGATGGCAACTGCCGTGGGGGGGAGGGGGAGATATGCCCGACCCTCCACTGATGCTCACCTTGGCCACTCACTTTCACGATACCCACCCCAACACTCCAAGTGGCACACGGGCTTGGCCTGACCATCAAAGGTTCCAGCAGTGGGTGGCGGGGTTCCAGACCAATTAGCAGGCAGAATGATGGGAAGGGGATTGTGATGTCTCTTCTCCTTGCCCGCATAGCCAATCACTGGGCCGCGGCCCTATTGTGACGTCGGCAGGTAGGTGGGCTTGATGGTGGTTAAGGAAGGATGCTCCTCCCTGTATAATCCACAGGGCTCATGCCCTATGTGTGATCAGCACAGCAAGAGTTCTTGAGCTCTGTGCTTTCCCCCACTTGTGTAGTGTGCTCCATTTCTCATTGACTGACTGCAAATGGTGTTGCTGGAACTAACCTGCTTCTGCAAGATATGGGAGCAGCTGAAAGGGAAGGTAGAGGGGAAACCCATTCATTGGTATGACTCACACTATTGTAACAACTTGGATCCAGCACCTCGCTTCCCATTAAAGCAAGTGATGGTGTGATGGTTCGCCACCTTGGCACAGAAGCGCAGCGGTTCTGCCTATGTTGGAGCGACTACCAGTACAGGTAGGTTGTCCTGCTCTTGCTCTGGGTCCAACTGCCCACAGGTAGGGGGAGAGGTTTCCCCTTGGAGCCAGATGCTTGATTTGGAAAATAAAAAGTGAATGACAGGTGAGGAAAGGCGGCAACAAAATCCGTGTGATTGTGAGTTTGGGTTTGACAAGGAGTTGAGTCGATGCTGTCTTGTCCTGCCCTGGAGCCAAAAGGATAACAAGGAATTTATTGAGAACCACAAAAGCCTGCTGATACTGGAATCTTGGGCTGACAAAGAATTGGTGGAGGAATTCCGCAGGTCAGACAGCATCTGTGGGGAGACATGTTCAGTTGTTGAACTTGGAGCAGAACAGCAAGTGGTGACTGGGATTCGGGGCAAGTGGGACCCTTGGTCTCAGATTGGTGTCTTTTCAAGCAGTAATACATCCTGGAGCTTCAGATGCTAGTGCTGCAGGTGGATGGGGGGGAGGGGGGGCACAATAACTCCTTTTGTTGGGGGGGGTGCATGGCCCAAGAATCCACCCTTATGATACTGACCCTGTGCATATGCCAGGTCTTTTAATCTGTAATAGACAACTGGGGTTCCGTGATTTTCAAGTGCTCCCCAAAAGGTATTCATGAGCTAAATAATTTGGGAAGCCCTGGTCTATCTGTTAAGTGAGGTCAGTCCTGCTTCAGGATCTCAACCCCAAATGATCATTCTTTTTCTCCCACACATGACATCTAAACCACTGTGTTCCTCCAGATTCTTTTGTTCAAATATTCTGCATGCCATCTGCCAAAATAAACAACTTTGAGTTATTAGGATTGACATTTAATCTTACAGTGTAGTTGGATAATGTTACAGCTTGTTACGTAATTTAAAATTCAAGAATTTTATGTTAGGGTATTGTACTCTAATTATAGACCCAAAGGAAAGTGTAACAATTCTAAAAAATTGCAACTGTACACTTAAATAACCTTGAACATACTAAGCCCAAACTTTTGATTCTGTGATTTTCATTACTCACACCATTTACAAATCCTTTCCCCAATCTCCCCATCCCTCAAGATTTCTACACTCTATTGAAAACTTACTCTCCCTCCACCTTCCTCTACATCTCAGTACCTGTCATTCCATCAGATATCTGTCAAGCTGGCTTCCTGCTGGGAAATGGAGAAGGAACATTTGAATTGCCAGCTGCTCTCTGCTGCTACCTGCACTTGGGCTTGATCTGAAACCTCGGGTGGCCTTAAAAAGACAGAAAATGGGGCAAGAAGCTAAGATAATAGGACAGTGATGGTTGATAAGTTTGATTGAGTTAAAAATGTCAAAACATTCTACCCAATTACTTTCCCACTATGATAGATGATAGAAATCTCTTGGTGCCTGCCACATTGACCACCGCCAGTGGGCTGATATCGCCTCCAACCGTGCATCTTGGCGCCTCACAGTTCAGCGGGCAGCAACCTCCTTTGAAGAAGACCGCAGAGCCCACCTCACTGACAAAAGGCAAAGGAGGAAAAACCCAACACCCAACCCCAACCAACCAATTTTCCCCTGCAACCGTGTCTGCCTGTCCCGCATCGGACTTGTCAGTCACCAACGAGCCTGCAGCTGACGTGGACATTTACCCCCTCCATAAATCTTCATCCGCGAAGCCAAGCCAAAGAAAAAAGAAGAAATAATAGATGAATGCTGTGTTATTTATCAACCAGCTCTAAGCTTTGCATTTTCAGCGTACTCATCCTTCAAAGGAACTGCTAACACCAAGACTCTCATATTTACAAAATAATGTTTATTTACTTATTCATATATAAGAATACGTGTCCTGTCTATTTATTGTTTGTCTGTAAGTGTGATATGTTGGGTTGTATGTCTGCCAGTTCTGCACTAAGAACTGGAGAATGCTGTTTCATCAGGTTGTACTTGTGTAATCAGGTTGTTCTTGACTTGAGATATATCTGGCTAATGATAGCTCCAAGAGAAGTAAAACATGAAGATTTCCTTATTCTGTGATTAATGCATCAGTATATGCGTTAGTCATCTTTTCAGATAGATCTCTTGCCTGGAAAATATGTAAAATACTCCAGAAGAAAGAATACGCCTGTCTTCTTTCACCCTGCTTGGGTAATGTTTTTTGAATCTTTACTCATTGTTCTGAAAACTTCATTTGCACATTTTTTCCCATTTTTATGGCTCTTCATCTAAATATCTGGTATTATTTTAGTATTTCAAGTTATGAATAATCATGATTGAATGCATATAAGAGGAAAGAAAATGTCTGCATTCTGGACCAAACAAAGAAGGTTTTAAAACAACCACTGTAATGTGCCAGAATCATATTTCCTTCCCTGAGAGCCACTCAACCTTGTGAAGAAAGAACATTTTGAGCACATGGTGACAAAGGAATCCCTTATTTTTAACCAATGTCAGGATTATCTTCATTGCATATCCTTGGCTTTTATACTGGGAAAGTGAGATGCGTTAATTTATTTCCAAAAAAAAAATGTCAGTGATCTTGATATACAACAGTTTCATAATCATTGCTTTCCACAAATAGTCCTTGGTCACATATCCCTGATTTTAATACAGCTCGTTTCCTCTCCTATTTTTTAATTGAAAGCCCAAAGATCCCAGGTATGGTCTGCATGGTCTTTGCTTTTCTACTCAGAACCAAGCAAGTCTGCAATTGGTTTCAGCTGTGCTGGGCTAAGGGGAGTAAAAAAAAATCACTCACATTTCTTACTGCTGACTTCAGTCAAAAATGTATTAAGCATCTTTATTCTTCTGTTTTGTCCCTTGTGCCCACACTGATTCATGGCATCACCCTTCCTCCATCTCAAAGATTTAAGATCAATTGGGTCTCAGTCCACCCCAAGGCTGTTGTCAAAATCATTTCTGTGGCTGGATGACAAGCGGATGCTCTGTTGTTTGGTTTTGTTCATGCCGTTTTCTTCTATATAGGCTCTGCCACTGGAACATTCATTTAATCTGTTGTTAAATGAACCAAATCCCAAAGCCAGATTGTGATTTAAGGCCATCTGTTTCACTTATACACTTAAATGGCCCAGTATAATCTGGAAGCAGCTCAGCATCCCATTAGATTTCCACTTACTTTCAAATTTTCCAGCAGCAATTTCATCCTCAGCACCACCTCTAACCTCATCAGTGAGATTATGTGGATCTCTGGACTTTCTGATTGTAAATCTTGTTGAAATGCTTTTTACCCTCAGTTAAACCAATCTCCCAGTCTAAACTGACTGTCAAAAATTGTCAGACTGCTTGAATTCAAAATTAACTGCACTATTAAAATATTTAAAGATTATTAAACATTTAAAAATAAATGAAAAAAATCTCAGAGGGTTACAGATCTAAAGTATTCTAATATTTC
This sequence comes from Narcine bancroftii, assembly GCF_036971445.1. Lineage (NCBI taxonomy): Eukaryota > Metazoa > Chordata > Chondrichthyes > Torpediniformes > Narcinidae > Narcine > Narcine bancroftii. Next base: position 92,279,709 of record NC_091471.1, on the reverse strand, counting down.
TCTCATTCTTTCTCTCAGCACTTCCTTCCCATTGCAACGAATGTGATCTGTGAACCTGCAACAGGTCTAACCTGGGTTTCACAAACTTCAGGATACTTACATGCAGAGCAGAACCATTTTTGAGGAAAATCTGGGCCAATTGGAACCTGGAGAGGATCAGCATAAATATGTAATCATTACATATTCAGATAATTCGAGAAACTTCATAGCAAAAATGTCTAAATTGACACAGCAGAATTTTAGAATAGTATTTTAATAGTAAAAAGATACACATTGACACAATTTTCACTATAGAGGGACTTAAGCTGGGCCCAGTATTATTTTATAATTTCTATTGCTTACTAAGATAAGTGATTATTATTATATTGATTCAGTTAAGTCCCTTTATATCTCTTAAACAAACAATTTTTGAAACTCTAGGGCTCTAGGGGAGGCCCAAGAAAGGAAGGGAAGCAGATAAAATATCTGCTCAACACTTACTCTCTTTGCTCTCCCTTAGACAGGGTCACTTAAGTGCTTTAGGAGTGTATTTGCAACACATCCAATCTTAATTTAGTGACTGAAGAGAAGAATTTAACCAAGGCACATTATTGGAGAGTTAATGAGTTGGAGAATTCTGTGACGAGGAGATAATGGCAAAAATAGTTAACTGGTTGGCCTTTTCTTCTGTTTGTGGATATCATTTGAGTTTATTCCCAAGCTTATGTTTGAATCATCCTCCAAGATTGCTGTGGAGTTTCAGTACAGCCATTTCATTTCACCACAGGCCAGCTGAGTTCCAGGACTCAGAAATGTTTCTTGTATCCAATGTCATGAACTATGTAAATGTAGGAAATACTGCACATTGCAATGGATGCCTGCTCTTTGGCCTGTGGTTCTGAAGAGTTCAGCCAGCTAGTTATAGAGCATCGATCATTCCTTCCTGATTTCAATGTTAGTCCTCTCTAAAATGGAACTGAGTACTGAGTGCTGGAGCAGGATACTCTGAGCTGAGATGTAGGCTACATGGTGCATGCAGCCACACAGCTTTTTACCAGTGATGGCAGTCATGGAGTTATCCAGCCTGGAAACAGCCCTTTTGGCCTAACCTACCCAAGCTGACCATAATATCACACTCACACTTGCCTGTGTTTAGCCCATATCTCTCTAAAACCATGCTATCTATGTACCTTTTCTTAAAAGTTGCAATAGTAGCTGTTTCAACCACCTCCTCCAACACCCCATTCCATCACCATCCTCTGCGTTAAAAATAGTTGCCTCTCAGATTCCTATTAAATCTCTTCCCCCACCTTAAACCTAAAATCTTTTCTGCACCCTCGCCAGATTGACAACATCTTTCTTACAACATAGAGACCAAATCTGAACATAATACTCCAAATGGGCACTCATCAATGTCTTATATAATAGCAACTTGACCTCCCAAATTATACAATCAATATTCTGACTGATGAAGAGGGGTGGGGGGGTCAGGGATGGTATCATGGTTGTGGAGGGAATGTCTACCAAGTTGATGTGGGTAGAAGTCAGAAATAGGAAGGGAGGAAACACTCTGTAGTAGACTATAGGCCCCCAAATAGCCCTCGGGATCAGAGAAACAGATAAGTAGGAAGATTTTCGAATTGTGCAGAAATTATAGGGTTGTTTTCATGGGATATTTCAACTTCCCTAATGTTGTCTGGTACCTCCGAGTCCTGACTGCAAGAGGGATACATAGGACAGAATTTGACAGGTGTTTCCAAGAAGGGTTAGGGTTAGCCAACTAGAAGAAGGGCCATACTGGATTTAGTACTGGGTAATGAGTCTGGACAGGTTGGAGACCTCTTGGTGGGGACCATTTTGATGATAGTAACCAAACTCCTGAGCTTTAGTACAACAATGGACAAGAATAAAAGCGGACAAAATGGTAAAATGTTCAATTGGGGAAGGGCAAATTATGATGGAGGAGCTAGGGAAAATAAATTGGGACCAGATGTACATGTGAGAAAGCACAGAGTTAATGTGAAGGATATTTAGGGATCACTTGCACTGGGTTCAGAATAGGTTCATACAACTGAGACAGGGAAAAGGTGATAGGAAAAGGGAACCATGGTTGATAAAACAGGTGAGGTAGATTGTCAAGAGAAAGAAAGAAGTATACATTAGATTTAGGAAGCAACAAACAGGAATGTTATGGTAGCCAGGAAGGAACTTAAGAAAGAGCTTGAAGGTGACATGAGAAGGCCTTGGCAAGTAGAATTAAGGAGAACCTAAAGGCATGCTATACATATGTGAAGAACAGAAGGATGATGATAATGAAGGTGAGGTTACTTCAGAATAATGGAGGTCTTGGGGTGGTGGAGGTTGGAGAAGTCCTAAATTAATACTATGCTTCAGTATTCACCAGAGAAAAGGAGTATTGTGTTCAGGAAAGATGGAGGGTGAGGGTGCAGAGGAGGTTTACTAAGATGGTGCCTGGATTGGAAAATAAGTATTATGAAGCAAGGTTAGCGGAAAGATGAGAGCTGACTTAATAGAAATCTACAATGTTCTGAGAGGCATTATAAGGTGGACAGCCAAGGCCTTTTTATGAGGGTGGGAATACCAAATGCCAGGAGACGTCTCTACAAAATGAATTGAGGGATATTTAGGGGAAATATCAGGGGTACGTTCTTTTACACAGAGAGTTGTGGGTACTTGGAATGCCTTGCCAGGTTTGGTGGTGGAGGCTGAAACATTAGGGGCCTTTAAGAGACTCTAAGACAGGCAGGGTTCAGATTGTTTTTTTAGTAGGAATATTTTGGTCGACACAACTTTTGTTGGGACCAAGGAAAACTGCCTCAGGACCTTCGTGATGCCACCATCATCACCCTGTACAAAAACAAAGGCGAGAAATCAGACTGCTCAAACTACAGGGGAATCACGCTGCTCTCCATTGCAGGCAAAATCTTCGCTAGGATTCTACTAAATAGAATAATACCTAGTGTCGCCGAGAATATTCTCCCAGAATCACAGTGCTGCTTTCGCGCAAACAGAGGAACTACTGACATGGTCTTTGCCCTCAGACAGCTCCAAGAAAAGTGCAGAGAACAAAACAAAGGACTCTACATCACCTTTGTTGACCTCACCAAAGCCTTCGACACCGTGAGCAGGAAAGGGCTTTGGCAAATACTAGAGCACATCGGATGTCCCCCAAAGTTCCTCAACATGATTATCCAACTGCACGAAAACCAACAAGGTCGGGTCAGATACAGCAATGAGCTCTCTGAACCCTTCTCCATTAACAATGGCGTGAAGCAAGGCTGTGCTCTCGCACCAACCCTCTTTTCAATCTTCTTCAGCATGATGCTGAACCAAGCCATGAAAGACCCCAACAATGAAGATGCTGTTTACATCCGGTACCACACGGACGGCAGTGTCTTCAATCTGAGGCGCCTGCAAGCTCACACCAAGACACAAGAGAAACTTGTCCGTGAACTACTCTTTGCAGATGATGCCGCTTTAGTTGCAACTGCCAAAATGTTTGGCCTGGAAGTCAGCCTGAGCCTGAAGAAAACTGAGGTCCTCCATCAGCCAGCTCCCCACCATGACTACCAGCCCCCCCACATCTCCACACAAAACTCAAAACAGTCAACCAGTTTACCTATCTCGGCTGCACCATTTCATCAGATGCAAGGATCGACAACGAGATAGACAACAGACTCGCCAAGGCAAATAGTGCCTTTGGAAGACTACACAAAAGAGTCTGGAAAAACAACCAACTGAAAAACCTCACAAAGATAAGCGTATACAGAGCCGTTGTCATACCCACACTCCTGTTCGGCTCCAAATCATGGGTCCTCTACTGGCATCACCTACGGCTCCTAGAACGCATCCACCAGCATTGTCTCCGCTCCATCCTCAACATCCATTGGAGCGCTTTCATCCCTAACGTCGAAGTACTCGAGATGGCAGAGGTCGACAGCATCGAGTCCACGCTGCTGAAGATCCAGCTGCGCTGGGCGGGTCACGTCTCCAGAATGGAGGACCATCGCCTTCCCAAGATCGTGTTATATGGCGAGCTCTCCACTGGCCACCGTGACAGAGGTGCACCAAAGAAAAGGTACAAGGACTGCCTAAAGAAATCTCTTGGTGCCTGCCACATTGACCACCGCCAGTGGGCTGATATCGCCTCAAACCGTGCATCTTGGCGCCTCACAGTTTGGCGGGCAGCAACCTCCTTTGAAGAAGACCACAGAGCCCACCTCACTGACAAAAGGCAAAGGAGGAAAAACCCAACACCCAACCCCAACCAACCAATTTTCCCCTGCAGCCGCTGCAACCGTGTCTGCCTGTCCCGCATCGGACTTGTCAGCCACAAACGAGCCTGCAGCTGACGTGGACTTTTACCCCCTCCATAAATCTTCGTCCGCGAAGCCAAGCCAAAGAGACAGGCAGGGTTCAGATTGTTTTTTTAGTAGGAATATTTTGGTCAACACAACATTGAGGGACAAAGACCGTGTAATGTGCTATAATATTTTATGCTCCATGCTCTATGAAAGCCTTTTTGACCACCCTATCTTCCCATGGTGCCTCTTTCAAGGTACTAGAATTTGTACTCCAGGATCCTTCTGCTCTACAACAATACCCAGATCCATACCATTCACTGTGTAGGTCCTACCCATGCTGGACCTGCCAAAATGCAACAGCTCACATTTCTCTGTATTAAATTCTATCAACTATTTGTCTGCCAAAATGATTCAGATCCTGATGTAATGTCTCGCCAACATCTTCCCGATCTACAATAACAGAAAATTTAGTGCTATCCACACACTTGTCACTCAAGCCACATACATTTTCATTTCAATAATTGATTATAGGTGACAGAAATGGGCCCAGCACAAAATCCTGTACCATACAACTAGTCACTATGGTGTTTGTTTTATTGTGATAAAGAAACTTTGGTTCTTTTGTATTACCTATATTTTATTATCAACTCACAATCTCATAAGACATATTCATTTTGTGCATCTAATCCGAGGTGGAACATTCTGTCTTTTATGCACTCTGGCGATCAGGAAGATCACCAACTCCCCATCACCACATCCCCTTTCCTTAAGATGTACCATGTAACAATACACAGTAATACAAAATTAATTTTAACTTAAAGTAAACACAGACATCAACAGCACAGACTTCAGAGTAGGGAAGTGTGGTGCATAGACTATGTCTCATCAGGAGCTCAGTGGGTGACATGCCATGTTCATGTGGTGAAGCTTGGTAACTCAACAAAACTAGATAAGGATTTGAGAAGATATGCTTCCTTGAGCATCCATTTAATTATGTGAACTTCTTTCTCTGCTTTACCATTTGACTCGGGATGCAGAGGACTTAAACTCAGGATGAAAATCATACTCTTCTGCAAAGTTCTGGAATTCTCTACAACTAGTCTATGTCACTGTAGACAATTTGAGGAATTCAATGTCTTGCAAAGATTGACTTCATGCATCTTATCATGCAGGCAGCAGACATGTTTGGAAGCAGCACAATCTCTGGATAGTTAGATGGATAGTCAATACCGGCACATAATTCTTTCCATCCATGTGGAAAAGATCAGTCCCAACATTCTGCCATGTCTCCTCTGGTAAGTCAGTTATTATCATGGTTTCCTTTGGCTGCTTTATGTGATGTTTCAGACAGGTCTCACAGCTTGAGACCATTCTGTCGATGCCAGCATTTATCCCTGGCCAATAAACAGCAATTCTGGTCCTCCTCTTGCATATTTCTATTCCAAGGTTCCCCTTGTGTAGCCTTTTCAGCATCTCTGGTGTCAATGATTGAGGAATGACAATTCTGCTCTGTCTGAGTAGAAGACCATTTGCAACACTCAGCTCAGCTCTGTTGTTGTAGCATGGGTGAGATTCAACTCTATGCCAACCTTCATTTAGATACTTGATGACCTTTTGTATAACTATGTCCTTTTCTGTTTTAGCTGCCATCTGCTTGGATTTCATGTTAGAAATGGGAAGAGATTTAGTGATCAGGTTCACGTGGAGATTCATATCTGTCCCTGTGAAACTTTCATTGTGTGCTTCACTCTGCATTGTTGCCCTGGACATCGAATCAGCTAACACAATCATTTTTCCTGGTTAGAATACCAATTCAAATTCATAACGTTGTAGCTTCATCAGTCTGGATCCACGGCTGCATCTCACTGAGGTTTTTCTTGATTATTGCTATTAATGGCTTGTGGCCTGTCTCTGCCATGAATGTTGCAAGACTATACACATAACTATGGAATTTCTCATATCCATAGGCCATATCTAGACACTCTTTCTCTATCTTTTGTAATGAGCTCAAAGGACCCCAAAACCCAGGAGCAATAGATATTCGCCACGACAAATGGGTACTTAAACAAAAGTTGTTTTTAATTATCTTTAAACATGAAAACATAATCAAACTTTAACTTATCGCTATTAACTTAACTACCCAACTTAACCCCCTTCTAATTCTAAGCGCTTGTGTATGAGCTGTATGTTTAAAATTAATGTAAGTTCTTTGGTTCACCATTTAATCTCACTTCTCATTCTTCCAAGTTCTCTGGTTGCAGGAAATTCTTGTACTGTGCACAGAATTTAACATGTATAAAGTTCACCAGTCTTTGGTGCTCAAAAGGTAAATGTCTACCGCTCAAGAAGGTTCTTGTAGGTTTGCAGAGAGAGATGTGTTATTCCAGGATTTCCACAACTGAGGTACCATCTCAATGTCTTGCTAATGAAGCTCGCCCCATCAGGGTCCTCCAGATGATAACCTTTTCTTTCAGGCTACCACAGAGTTCCTTTCTGTTACCCTTAGTCCAAGAGAAACATCAGGCAGATAGAACTGCCAGCCATCCACCACTCTGGAGCTTCTGTTTCAGTTCCAACAAGCTTCTCCTGGCTGACACTGTTTCAGCTGTGTGTCTCTCTCTTCATCTGAGATTCCAACTGCCAGCCACATGTCCCTCTCTCTCTCTCACTTGCAAAACCCCCTCCTCCAGCAAACAATAGGAATCAGTCTTCTTCTCCAACCTGTTGTTTTATGCAAACAAACCTCTCAATGACCTTTGAGTGAGCATTTTGCAGAGAGGTCAGAAGCCTTGCAAAAATGTCCAACTCAGGTGACCTGATTCCAGTCCATTCATTTCATGGCAACATTTCAATTTGCACCTACTTGTGAAATGTGCATGGCATTCTCCATAGTTTTGGTAAGGTCACTGAATATTAATTCTTCAGTATTTCAAAGAAGATTTGTTTTAAAGTGTGTGTATGTATGTAACCTACTCTAATTTACAAATTTATCTCCCAAAAATATTTCCAAATATTTCATCACACTTTGCATATCGACATTGAGATGTGGTCATCGTCCTTGATTAAAATGCAACTGGCCTCCAATCTTCTCCCATAGCCTGAAGTAGTGCGGCAGCTATTCCATCTTTTGAAGCATCTGTAGATATTTTCATCCATCAGGATGGCTCAAAGAATGTCTAAAGCATTGGTTCTGTAGTTATGATGGTCTTCAGTCATTCCCATTCTTCTTCGTGGTTGGCCGTCCACTTGAATTCACATTTCTTATTTAACATCTCCCTCAATGGTTTTTGTAGACAGGTTTGGAATGAATTTACCAATGAAATTGATCATTCCAAGCTCTCCCAAAATACTCTTTTTTACTGTGGGTCTGGGCATCTCTAGAATTGCTTTCACCTTGCTCTTGTCTGGCTCCATGCCTGCCTCTGACAACTTATCTCCCAGAAAGGTTATTTCCTTCACACCAAAGTGACATTTGACTCTGTTTAGCTTTAATGCATACTTCTGGATGCATTGTAGTTCTTTGATGATCCTCTCATTGTGTTGCTCCTGTGTAAATTCTCATATGCACACATACATACTTCATTCATGCCTTCTATGATATGCTCTATTGTCCTGTGGAACACTTCAGGAGCTAAAGAGATTCTTGTGCTCTACACCTTGAATCTAGGCTCAAACACTTTAAAGACAAAGAGTGGGAGTCTCAGCTGATGATTGTATTCTCTAATAAATCTCTTGTGAGATCCTGGTACCAGATCAAAATAAAGAAGCAACAATGACCTATCCCCTGTGCAAAAGGGATCTACAGTTCCTTCAATATAGTATAGGATGACAAATGTTCATGATGGACTCTCCTCTAATGTAAGCAACCAAACACAGATTGATTCAAACCTTTTTAAACATTTCTTTGAATCATTGATTATAGTGAAACCTGCATTTTTTGTGCTTGATTTATTCAGAGGTCACGTTCTTGGCCTTTTTCTTTAGTAATAACTGTACTGCAGGGACATTTGCTGATGAGAGCAAATTGTGAAAAGTCACAGAGCCAGCAAAAGGTTATAAATAGGGGGAATCATATGTCACTTTGGAAGAAAGAATGAAAAGCAAACTGTAAATGGATTGAGACTACAAAATATCATATTACAGCAAGGGCTGGGAATCCAGGTATATGAAGCTCAAAGAGTTAACATGTAATAACATTAATTAGGAAAATTATGGTATGTTGGTTTTTATTTTAAGGAGAATAAAAGTTCATGCAACTTTGGAAAGTGCTAGTAAAATTGCACCTGTTTGACCCCACAATTAATGAACAATGCTTTGACATTGGAAACAGAGCAGAGAAGGTTCATGAGGTTGATTCCTGAGATGAAGGGGTTGATATATGAAGAAATGTTGAGCAACGGGAGTTGAAAAGAATGAGAGATGACCTTAATGAAACATAAAAGACTCTGAGGAGATTTGACAGGGTAGATGCTGAAAGGATATTTCAGTGGAGTTTTGATTTAATTTTAATTTTAACTATACAGCATGGTAGAAACATGTGCTGCCAATTGCACCCAATTAACTGACCAACCTGTTATGTCTCTAGAGTTACTTGGGAGGCTTCTTAAATAACTTAGAGGTGCAAAATTCAAATAACAGGAGAGATTTTACTTACTGATGTCTTCCACCATCTCAGGAAACTGTTCACACACATACACACATATATATATCTATATATATATATATATTTATACATATGCCCCACAGTGGTGCACTACACTTATTACAGTGAGAAGGATGTATTCTTACGCAGTTACAAAATAGTTCACATTATCCTGACAATGTAGCATCTCTCCTTCTCAAGACAAAGAAAAATTTAGTGTTCTTTATCACTTTCTTACCAGTGCAACTAAGTAACTGAACTTGTACCCTAGTTTATTTACACAACTATTTTTAAATAGTTCTTATCAATATCGCAATGGCAGCAGTATGTTCCTTCACCATCTTGTGGATTTGGCTGTGACCGTTGGGCTCTGTGTTGCTGGTACAGTTGGAGGTGATGTAGCTTGTTATGCTTCACCTGACAACTGTTGTGTTGATGTTTTAGTATTGTTGGTTATGGTCTCTTCACTTGATACCTCACTTGATATTGGTGTTGCAGGCTTTGCTGGGATTAAAGCTTTCTGCTTCATCACATCTTAAGTCTGCTCGATGTGAATTCTGTTCCTCCTCACCTGATTGCCAGAGTCTGTCTCCACAATGTACGATCTTGGTGTCTCAACTTCTCTGATGACCTTTGCTGGGGTCCATGTTTTCAACATCGGCTCTTGGAATATGCATATGCAATATTTGTACATGTTTGTTATAATGCTGGCATCCTTCTTCTTGCATGTCTGCCAGTCTGCTTCTGGTTTCCTTCTGGTCTTCTGGAGGGTGTATTTTGCTTGGTAGAGGTGTTTTATATCTCCTGCCATTTAGAAATTCTGCCAGGAACCATGTCAGCCCTTAAAGGTGTTGCTTGTAATGATAGAAGAGCTAGGGATGGGTCTTCTTTTGTTTCGTGACACTTAACTAGTGTGCGTTGTCATGATAATGAATATGCATGAGATGTATTCACCTGACCGGAAGTCACATGGTATGGGAGAGAGAGAAGAGCACGAAATGGAGGAACAATGAAAACTGGAGAATAAAGACACGGAGATGTTTAACTGGTAAAACCTGCGTTAGTAGTGTTATTAACTTCACATTTCGGGCCACAAATGTGACATGCGTTTCACAGTTTGCACTTGTCTTTCAATGAACCCATGACCTTTGGGGTAGTATGGGGATGATGTAGTGATAATAAACCCATATTCTGCATCCAGCTTTCTGAATTCTTGTGACGTGAACAGTTCCACTGTCACATATTACTTGTTCGGGTATTCCTTGTTTAGCAAAGAGCGCTCTCATTTCTGAGGTGATATTTGACGTTCTCAGGTCTTTCACCCTTTAGACGAATGGAAATTTAGAGTAGTAACAGGCTACTATTAAATACCACTCTTGCCTCTCAGTGAACAAGTCTGCTCCCACTGTGTGCCATGGCCTGGCAAGAACCTCTATGGAATTAACCCAGTAAATCACCTCGGTTACTTTGGCTATGACTTGCCTCCTTTTGGTTAACTTCTTCATCTGGATCAATTGCTACTCCCGGCAGCTATCCAGACCTAGAATTGCTGGTCTATCCATGTCCACCATGAGGAACAAATAGAAGATGTACTTTCCCTTATGGGAGCCATTGATCTTAGCTCTCCCTAGCTGCTTGATCATGGGTCCACCATAGGCCGTTAATATAACATTTGCTGTTTCTAATGCACAATCTTTTGGATACCCTTTATTATGTTCTCTGGGAACATCTGGTGGTAAAGTCTGAATGGAAGGATGTCACTTTGTGGTCCAGTATCCAGTGTCACTTTTAGGTTAAATATTGTAGGGTTGTTCTGGATTGTTCTCTGTATTTGGATCCTTGTGTGCAACTCACTTCTTTCTTTCATCTCACCTGACATCTCGTGAAAGTATATGGATTCTATGTCCAGTATCTGGGTGTTGGAGTCCTCATTGTTGTTTCTTTTTGTGTGGTGGATCTTCTCCTTGTCTTTTTTCTTCACAAGAATTACTGTTTTCTTCATACCAGACTTGCAGATCTTAGCCCAGTGGTTTGCTTTACTACAGGCTCTACCATATGAGTGCATTTGTTTCGGTCATCGAAGGAGTGGTGTCTGCCGCACTTCCTGTAGGTCTTGGGGGTTTGCACTTTTTTGATTGTGTTCTTTACAGCATCCACCCTTCCTTCTCTTTGCTGTGGGTGGGTCTGCAGAGATAGGGATTTCATTTGCGTTTTCGTGGCTTTGAAGGCTCTGGCTCTGTCTATAGCTTCGGCCAGCCTCAAGCTATCCTTCACTATAAGAGACATTTGCACTTCAGGATGGGCTCTCCCCATATTAGTTGATCAACTAATCTTTCCTCTATATCCTTAAATATGCATTTTACAGCAACAATGTTTAGTCTAATGTGGAAGTTATCAACAATCTCATCAGTCTCTTGCATTAAGCCTTGAAATTCATAATATTTAATTCTACGATTAGACCTGGGTTCAAAGTGAGAAGGAAACTTTGCAAATATCTGCTCTGGATTATTTTTCTCCACCTCTGTAAGCTCTCAGCTATGAAATAAGTCAAGGCCTTGCTCCCCTGTCCAGAGAAGTATATAACTGACCTTCTCCTCTGTTTTTGCACATTTAAAATACCTTTTGAATGCTAAATTGCATTTCTGCTGAAACTTTTTAAATGATTCAACAATGTCTTCAGCCTCCCCGTCCGTCACTGGGTGAACTGCTGTTGCTTCAGACACGGAGAGTGGGAGGAAACCAGAGCATCCGAAGAGAAAACACAAGCAGATCATGGAGTATGTACAAACTCTCTACAGACAGCAGCAGATTCAAACCTGGGTCACTGGTACTGTAATAGGTATCATTTCAAAATGAAGCAGTTGCCCAGTTCTGCTAAAAATAAAGAACAATTTCTTCTCCAAGAAGGGTGTAAATCTTTGGAATTCTCTACCTCCAAGAAAGCTGTGGAGACTGAATTATTCAATACATTATATTCAATGTGGACATTTCCAGAGATTTAAGGAGTGGGGAAAATAGCGCTGAAGCCAAGATTGGATTGAAGCTAACTTGAGCAGACTTCCCGAAGCCAGCTCAGGTTTCTTTTGTTGTGATTTCAACACACAGTAAAATGCTCATTTTACCCATTTCAGTGATTGATTGGCCCAATGAATATCCCACGTATTGTTACAACTTTAGATTCATTATATTCATACGTTTGCTGCTGTCTTTACTAACACTCGTTTATTGTCGTGGGTTTCACTGAGTGTGCGCCTGCTGAACAATAGGATTTTCCACTGACTTCTTGTTGGTTCTTGTCCACTTGGCTATGATTTGCACTTGCGATTGGCTGCTTTCACAGCTTTTGTGAATCAATGTTTCTTTATAGCAAAAATCATTATAAGTTAGATAAAACATACCCCACCCTGTTCTCAGTTTTTAGAATAGCTACATATTTTTAAAAATATGTTAGATCTCCAAGACTCAAGGAGTTCAATCAAATATATTTGATGAAAATATTAAACATTTTTTGTCCAAGATTTGATATTAAATCAGCAAATTGTTTTGTTTACATTAAGATTGACCTAACTATATTAATGTCTCACATTTATCTAGATTTCTTTATTATTGTCACATGTACTGAGATGCTGTGAAACCCTTTTGTGCTATCCAAAGGCCAGCAAAATGTCACCACACCAATTTGCGAAAAAAATGCAAAGGAGCAAAAGAAAAGAAACAAAAGAAGTAAAAAGAAGGAAAGAAAATTGCTTCAGAGGCAGTGGGAGGACATCACTGATCACTCCGCCTCCTCTTTTTGTTTTGCTGCCTCCAAGTGCCAGGTTTGGGCATTGTTCCAGTTTCTTACCAATTCTCCGAAGCCGTCAAAGGCAGTCAGCGCCTGCGGTCCACTCTCCATCGCTATCCCTGAGCCTTGATCTCAGCTTCTGTCAGAGCTTGTGGCCTGGCGGGCAGCCCACCCTTCATCGCAATCCTGGCTGCGATTTGCAGAATCTGTCAAACGCCCATCAGTACTTGCAGTCCACTATCTATTGCATTTATGTAGACATTTATGGGGCGCACTGTGTCTAAAATGATGCTACATCATAAAGGTCTCTCATCACCCTGGCCATACTCTTGTCTTGTTGCTAGCTTCAGGCAGAAGGCACAGAAGCCTAAAATCTAACTCCTTTAGGTTCAGGACTGTTTTTTCCAACAGCTATCCAGCTCTTGAACCTCCCCACACTGCCCTAAGGATCTCTCAACAATACTGACATTGCACTGCCAGCCAACTGTGAATATTTATTATTTTTCTTATCTTTTTATGGTTATTATCTTTTTCCATTGCATGTTGATTATACTTAAATTGTTGTTTTATTTACTTGGGTAACTGTAACAAATAAAACTTTCATTGCATCTGTACATTATACTTATTTATATGACAATACACCCTCCATATTGGAATTCTTTGAAGAAATGACAAGCAGGCTAGATAAAGGAGATGCAGTGGATGTTGTGTATATAGATTTTCAGAAGGCCGTTCACAAGGTGACACTCATGAAGCTACTTAACAAGATAAGAGCCCATGGTATTATTGGAAACATACGAATGTGGTGCTGATTGGCAGAAAGCAGAGAGTCAGAATGTAGGGATCATATACAGCCAGTTGGCTGCTAGTTGGTGGTGATGTTCCACATGGGTCAGTGTTGGGCCTGGTTCTTTTTATGTGGTATATTAATGATTAGTATTATGGAATTTATGGCTTTGTTGCCAAGTTTGCAGATGATACAAAGGTAGGTGGAGGAGCAGGTTGTGTTGAGGAAACAAGGAGGCTGCTGAAGGACAGATTAGGAGAAAGGGGTGAGAAGCGTCAAATGAAATACAACATCAGAGAGTGTACAGTCATGCACTTTAGTAGAAAAAAATAAACAAACAGACTTAAATGGGAAGACAATTGAAAATACCCAGATGCAAATGGAAGTGAGGGTCCTCATGAAGGTAAATTTGCAGGCTGAGTTAATGGTGAAGGAGGGAAATTCAATGCTGGTATTCATTTCAAGAGGAATAGAAAATAAGAGCAGCGATTTGACGTTGAGGCTTTCTAAAGCACTGAAGATATCTTATTTGGAGTATTGTGAGCAGTTTTGGGCTCCTCATTTCAGAAAGGATGTGCTGATATTGGAGAGAGTTCAGAGGAGATTCACAAGGATAATTCCGGGAATGAAAGGGTTATATGAGGAGTGTTTGACAGCTCTTGGCCTGTACTTGTTGGAATTTAGGAGAATTAAGTAGGGATCTCATAGAAACTTTTTGAATGTTGAAAGGCAAGGGCAGAGTTGATTCTGGGAGAGTCCAGGACAAGAGAGCACAACTTCAAGATTGAAGGGCATATGCTTTGAACAGAGATGCGAAAGAATTTCTGTAGCCAGAGGATGGTAAATTTGTGGAATTAGTTGTCACACGTGATTATGGAGGCCATATCATTGGGTGTATTTAAGGCAGAGATGGATAGGTTCTTGATTAGCTAGGGCATCAACAGTTACAGGGAGACGGCTGGGCAATAGGGCTGAGTGAGTAAATGGATCAGTCATGATTAAATAGCAGGGCAAGCTCATTGGACTGAATGGCCTCTTTCTGGTCCTATGCCTTATAATCTTATAGTTTCATTCAGATTGGATTTTTAAAATTTTTTTAGTACCAAATGAGGCTATTTGCCTTTTGTTTACATATCACTAAAGTTGCACTCTTGAAATTGATCCCACTTTCCATCAGTCTGAGAACAAAGGTTAGAGCAATATTGTCAGGTCTGTAGTTCTACATTACAATATCGTGTTTTTTGAATATTTTATTTATCATTTGTATCAATACAAACAAAAAAGTTAATGAATACAATATTAATCGTTTAATCATACGTAGTGATACAAAAAAAAACTTTTAAATTTTCTCCCCAACAACCCCCTCCCAAAAATAAGGAAAAAGAAGAGATGAAACACCTACTACTACATATACAAAAGCATTAGCTTATATATATTCATTCATTATTATTATTATTAATTTCTAATTGAGAGGGGTGGATAAGGTGGAAGAGCTGGATGGAAACTTATTCATAAAATCCATATATGGCTTCCAAACACTATAAAAATTTTCAATTTGATTCCCTAAACTATATGTAATTTTTCTAAAGGTATACAATTTTGCATTTCACTGTGCCACCTACATAATAACATTTCATTATCAGCTTTCCATGTTATCACTATACATTTCTTTGCAAACACTATTGCTATATTTTAAAATTTTTCTTGGCATTTATCCAATTTCAGTTGTACATCCTTTTAATATATATCCCCAAGTAGAAAAGATCTTGGTTCCTTTTGTATCTTTATCTTCATAATGTGTCCTAATAATAGACTCAAATCATTCCAAAACCTTTCCACTTTTTCACAAGATCACACTGAATGAAAAAAAAAGTCCCTATTTCTTTTCTACAGCGAAAACACTTATTTGAGTAATTAAAGTTAAGTTCATTTAATTTATATAGAGTATAATACAATTGATGGAGAAAATTATATTGAACAATTTGGTATCTAGCATTAACTATATTTGTAACACTTTCTTGACATAATTTTGACCATATTTCTTCTTGAGTTTGTATATTTGTCTTTCTCCCATCGCATTTTTGAATTATATAAATATTTTCTCTTTGGGTTTCTTGTAATTTAATATATATATATTAGTAATAAATTTCTTGACCATAAATTTATCTATTATATCTTCAAATTGACTCCATTTTGGAAGCCTCAAATCTGCTCCCAATTTATAAAAAGTTTTAAATTTAATTGACAATATGCAAAAATTGTATTTTATTATGTATATTGTATTTATCTTTTAATTGGTCAAAAGTTTAAAAAAACAGGTCCTAAAAAAACATTTTATCCTCTGTATACCTTTACTGTACCAATTATCAAATAAAAAATTATTCAAAGTAGAAGGAAGAAGTTATAGCGGCAGCTACACTGCCACTGAAAGAACACACAACCAGACAGGTTGAGCTCAGTGAGCAGAATTGATTTATTGCTGGGCTGGACCTATACTCCCAGCCTGGCTTGGCTGAGAACCACACTGGGGAGTGGGGGGGGGCGCCGATGTCACCTGGGCATCACGTGGTCCCCAAGCGCGGGCTTCTGAGCCCTATGCTGAGCCCTGCGCCATTTTGGTCGGCTGCCCCACCGTGTGGATTACAAGCGGGGCTGGTTCGCCTGCCTAGTGCTGTGCCGCCACACAGGCCCCCCCCCCCCCAGAACCAGCGCCGATGTCCTTTTTATCTGGGCAGCCTCACTTCTTGGGCTGGGCCACAATTACTGGTTCAGTGGGGTCGAGGTGCGCTGGCTTCAGCTTGTCCACAGTAAACGGTTCCCACCTGCCGCTGATGTCCATCGTGAATGTAGACTCTGAACACTGGACAACCTTGTACGGCTCCTCGTAAGGTCTTTGCAGAGGTGCTGCAGGTGGGCCCCACCGAATAAAACATACTCTGCAGAAAGCAGCTCGCTGGAGACGTGAGATGGCTGTGTACCGTGTCTTGGCGGCAGTAGGGGTGAAAAAGAGTTCAAGCGGGTCTGGAGATGGGGGAAACAGCTTGTGTGGTGACCGCTGGGGGTTGTGAGGTGCGTTGATGAACTCACCAGGAAGTGCCAGCGGTGTGCCGTAGACCAGCACAGCTGATGATGTCTGCAAATCCTCCTTGGGCGTGGTGCAGATGCCCAGGAGTACCCAAGGCAGTTCATCCACCCAGTCGGGACCAGTGAGGTGGGCCATAAGTGCTGACTTAAGATGGCGGTGCAGACGCACAACCACCTCTTTGGCATTCGGGTGATAGGCTGTGGTGTGGTGTAGCTGGATCCTCAACCTTTTGGTGAGCTGTGCCAAGAATGCAGAGGTGAACTGGGCGCCCGATCATTGGTGACCCAACCATACAACAACGCTCAGGAGCAGGAGTCCGTGGAAGCATCCAGCATTGGCATTGCCTCAGGCCAACAAGTGGTGCCGTCAACCACCGTGAACAGGTAACGTTTGCCCCGGGAAATAGGTAAGGGCCCGACTATGTCCATGTGAATGTGGTTGAACACTTGCACGGACGCCATGGTGTGCCTGTGTACCTTGGACATTTGGCAATGGGTGCATGTTCTGGCCCAGCCCGCAATCCGCTTCCACAGCCCATGCCAGATGAACCGCTCTGCCACAATCTGGACCGTGGACCTGATGGACGAGTGTGAAAGATCATTGTGGATGGGCCTTCTGAGTGACCTTCCTCAGGTCGGTAAAGCTCTCTTGGGCCAGTAATGGCCAGATGTCCTTGGGCAGATGGTTCAGTAAAATGCGCTCAAAGAGAGTGCAGTTGGTGTGATCACGCATGAGCGCGAGCATCTTGTCTATCAGCTCCATCGGGGACCTGTTCCCCAGAGCGTCGAGGTGCAGCATCCAAGCAGCATGCTGGTGCCTGGGTCGTAGGAGGGATCCGGTGAGCACTCGTTTGATGGTCTCGTATTTGTCTTCGGTGGGTGGGTGCTGAACAAGGTGCAGCACGCGTTTGGCAGTGGCCTGATCCAGGGTGGCGACCACATGGTAGAATTTGATCATGTCGGATGAAATCACAATTCACTTCTTCTATAAACATTATTGGTAAATCTTTCCACCTTCTCAAATCCTCTTCCAATTTTTTAAATAATGTCAAACAATTTAACTTAAACAAATTATTAACATTTCTATTAATTTTTATTCCCAAATATTTATCTGTCTCATTTTCCATTTAAATTTAGTCAATCTCTTACACTGAGAATAATTCATATCCACCATAGGCATCACAACTCTTTTGTCAATATTGACTTTATAACCCAATACTAGTCCATATAATTTTACTCTATCATTCAACTTATTTAATGATATTTCTGTTCTTGTTAAATATATTATAACATCATCTGCAGATAAACTAATTTTATGATTTTTATTACCTACTTTAAAATCTTTAATTTATTTAGCTGTTCTAATTATTTCTGCTAATAGCTCAATTGCTAATGCACATAAAAATGGTGATAATTGGCAACCTTGCCACAAAGATTTTTCTAACAAAAAATGTTTTGACATTTGTTTATTTGTAATAACTTTTGCTTTTGGCTGATCACATAATGCCTTTATCAAATTTATAAAACTATTTGGGATTCCAAAAGCATTAAGTGTTTGAAATAAAAAGTCCCATTCCAATCTATCAAATGCTTTCTCTGCATCTAAAGCTACCACCGTCACTATGATCTTTGTATTTTGTACTATATTTATCAAACTTTAAAATTTTACAATATTATCTGCATTCTTCTTCTATTCTCAATAAAATCAGTTTGATCCATATTTATTAATTTTGGCAAAAATTCAGCTAACGTATTGGCTAATAATTTTAATATAATTTTGTAATCTGTATTTTATAATCATATAGGTCAATATGAAGAAGGTTGTAAACAATCTTTGCCTTTCTTTGGAATCACTGTTATTGATGTTGTTTTAAATGATTCTGGTAAATCATGTACCTTTTTCATTTGCTCCAATACCTCCACTAATACTGACATAAATAACTCAAACTCTATAAAATTCTGGTGGAAATGCATCTTCACCCGGTACCTTATTATTCTGTAAAGACATTAGGGTCTCATAAGCTTCTATTTCAGAGAAACTTTCAGACAACCTTAACTTTTCATCTTCCTTTAACACAGGCAGTTTAACTTGTATGAAATAATCTTTTATTTAATTATTATCTTTCATAGATTCTGAATGATAAAGTTTAGCATAAAATCACTTAAAATTATCATTTATTTCCTGTGTTTTATGTAATATGACCCGTAGGTTTTTTAGTTGCAGTTATTGTTCTAGAAATTTGCTCCAATTTTAATTGCCATGCTAAAACTTCATGAGCCCGTTCACCCAACTCCTAGTATTTTTGCCTCAATCTAATTATATCTTTCTCCACTCTATAAGTCTGTATTGAATTAAACTATAATTTCTTTGACTCTAACAATTTACTCTTCTTCTCATCTTTTTTCTCTTGAATTTCCTTCTCCAATTTCATTATTTCTTTATCTAACTAATCAACTTCTTTCATATCCTTCTTTACTTTAGAAGCGTAGCTTATTATTTGACCTTTTAAATATGCCTTCATAAAGTCCCATAGTATAAACTTACTCGTAACTGAATCTTTATATGTTGCAAGAAAAAAAAATAGTTGTTGCCTCATATAATCACACAATTCTTTATTCTTCAATAAAGTTGTATTTAACCTCCATATATAACCTACCTTTTGCTCTTCTTCAAACAAAATTGAAAAACTTAAAGGTGAATGATCTGATAAAACTCAATTGATATTTCACCTTTTGTACTCGATGTTGAAATTGTGTAGGGATTAGAAACATACCTATTTGTGAATATGTTTTATATTGAAAAGAGTAAAATGAATAATCCCTTTCATTTGGATAAAATTTCCTCCACATATCTACTAGGTCCATATCCTTAGTTAATTCTCTTACCATTTTTTCTACTTTATTTTTTGTCACTTTATCTCCTAACTTATCTAATTTAGGGTCTAAAGCACGATTAAAATCTCCCCCAAGTATAATTTTCCCATTAGAATTAGATAAATGCATAAAAACATCCTAAATACATTTACCACCTTCTACATTCATTAGGGTCCATTGTTCTGAATAGATCTGACAATTTACCATAACATATCTTCGAGCTACATCTATACCAGAATCCAGTATTTTAACGGGTAGTTTTTTATTTACCAATATTGCTGTACCTCTTGCCTGAGAGTTAAATGATGATGCTACCACAGTCCATACCCAGTCTCTTTTTAAGTTTTCATGTTCCTTTTCTGTCACAGTGACATCCAAGGTCTCGCCAGCTTCAGGCTTATCCTCACGGGCTCCTACTTTCTGGACAGCCCTACCTTCTGGACAGCCCCAGGATCCTTCTCCAAGGTCAGCCTCTCTTCTTTATCTGATTCCTTTTCTTGTTCAAGTTCTTGAAAGATTGTACTTGTGTTATCCTTTTTAGGTGGCATTCTGAGTTGTTCTTTTGACATTCCGACAGCTTTCCTTTCTATTTTCTTTTAATCATTTCAATTTTTTTAACTCTTTTTTAAAACATTTACGGAGAGAGATGGGATTGCAAGCCTAACCCCATGTCATCACGTGGCACGCCCCCCCATTATAATTTTTGTTGAGGTCACCCTGATACCTTTGGTGAAAGTTTTGTTTCATATTAGAGTGACTTAACACTACTGGAATATTTAAGATTTTTGGGGAAAAAAAAACACAATATTTCCTCTGCAAAATGTAGTGTTAAAAGCTTCAACAAACCATGAAGCTGCAATCAAACCAGGGGCTATATAAACACAATAAGTACTTATTGATAAGTCATAGTTTCTCTGTCATTGCTTACCATTTCCATTTTCAGTACAACTTAAATGTTAATCCAACAATTTCCCCAAGCAAGATTGTTATTCACCAAGTCTGAACTTATCATTTCTGAACCAGCTTCAAGGCTACTTCGACTGAATTGGAGACAATAGTTTTCCACCTTCACTCACTGAATGTAGGTATCAATGGTAGGGCAATCGTTTACTTCTTATCCCAATTATCCTTGAAGTTGATGCAGAGGGAGCTGCTTTTTTGAACCACTGAATCCATTGTTACAGTGTAGAAGATATATTTCAGTTCTGTTAGCAGTTCAAGGTGGTGGAAGAAGTGCCAGCCATTTTCACAAAAATAAGGCTAAATTAATTTGTCATTTAATATCTATAGTTTTGCATTGTCCATCCAGATAGACACAATCAAATCTCCTCTGATTACATTGAAGGAGAAGTGGATGTCTTGAAGCCATGCCACCAGATTCTCTGCCTCTTTCTAAAACACCATCTCATCATTATTTCAGATTTTTTCCTACAAATAGATGTTGGAGAAGTATTTGCCCTCAATATGAATGTACACGACATATAGTAGGAGACTAATAAAAAAAATGGCAGCTCTGCCGGAGCTGCTGTAATGGCAGCAGTGCTGCTAGTACGGACCCAGGGAGAGAAGAGAGCAAAGTAATTGCGGTCCTCCGCCTGGTCCAAATGTCCAGTCCTAATGCTCCATAAAGGCTTTAAATGGCATTTTAAAGGAGCGGGGGAGGGTGTTTTTATTTAAATTCCAGCAGCTGCAGGGACTGTGCCTAAGATGATAGTGCCTGTACTGATGGTAGCAGCCTTGAGGGATTGCAGACTCAGGGCGAGTAGCGATTGGTGCATTGCACTAGAAATTAGGAGACTCCCCCCCCACCCCCCCGCTCACTGTTGAGGAGAAGCATAGGAGATCACCAGACAGGAACAGTGACCATGGCAGTGGATCAGCGAGGGGCTCAGTGGTCAAAGGACCCACGCAGGCTGTGGGAACCAGCTATCGGAACTGGAATCCAAGAGGGTGCTCCTAATCAAGAGGCTTCCTGATCAGAATCGAAGGTTGGGACCTGGAGCTCAAGTGGCCTATGAATAGAACAAGAGTCTGTGAGGGAGTGCTGAAGGTCAATCCACGGACACTTGGTGACCCTGAAAGGACTCTCCTTTGCTTCTCATTCTCCAATTGCCAGACTAAGAGCACTCACAAATTGGAGGAACAACACCTCATATTCTCCCTCGGCACTCTTCAACTGGATGGCATTAACATCGACTTCCCTGGTTTCCATTAAGCAACATCTCCCTTCTTCCCTGTTTCCTTCCCTCTTGTCCGTCTCTCTTTTCTGTCTCTTTTCCTACAGCAAAAATCGATTGACCTTTCCTCATATCATATTCAATTAACACCTTTTGGCTGTTGGTCTGGACTTCTCCCCATTCCATTCTATCCCCTTAATCTCTTCTTTTCTTCTTTGGCTTGGCTTCGCGGATGAAGATTTATGGAGGGGGTAAAATGTCCACGTCAGCTACAGGCTCGTTTGTGGCTGACAAGTCCGATGCGGGACAGGCAGACACGGTTGCAGCGGTTGCAGGGGAAAATTGGTTGGTTGGGGTTGGGTGTTGGGTTTTTCCTCCTTTGCCTTTTGTCAGTGAGGTGGGCTCTGCAGTCTTCTTCAAAGGAGGTTGCTGCCCGCCAAACTGTGAGGCGCCAAGATGCACGGTTTGAGGCGATATCAGCCCACTGGCGGTGGTCAATGTGGCAGGCACCAAGAGATTTCTTTAGGCAGTCCTTGTACCTCTTCTTTGGTGCACCTCTGTCACGGTGGCCAGTGGAGAGCTCGCCATATAACACGATCTTGGGAAGGCGATGGTCCTCCATTCTGGAGGACCCTTAATCTCTAGTCTCTAGTCTTTAATCAAGATGCCTGAGAGATTAAGGGGAAAAATGGAAGGGGGAGGATTCCAAAAGGGAAAATTAGTGTCAGAGTCACCCATATGGACTAAGCAGAAGGAAACTAAAACAGAGTCTCGTTGAGTCTTCTGGAATGATCATTGTGTGACAATGGCATTTGCCTCTGGTACTGATAAAGAAGAATCATATATGTGTACATTAAACAGATACAGGACAACCCACATGTATATACTTTGAAGTCTGAATTGCTCCAGGAAGCAGCATTTGTTTCTGGAGAGAAGGGATGCATTCTCTGAGGTTTAAATGTTTAAATTTTGTCAACAAAATAATTGGCAAAGTCCAAAGCCTGAGGCTCTATAAACTGCAGAAACAAATATATTTTGCACTCTCCTACCCATATTTCCAGGCGGAGGTGAATAGTTTTCATAAGGAATGAGGGGGGGGACCCTATAGAGGCATTTTGAATGCTGAAAGTCCTGGACAGAGTAGATGTGACAAGAGAGCACAATTTCTGGATAAAATAGCAGGAATTTAAAAAAGAGATGTGAGGGTCGTAAGTATGTGGAACTTATTGCCATGGGTGGCTGTGGAAGCGAGGTCACTGGGTTATTAGGAAGGAAAAGATAAATTATGAAAGGAAATTAGCAAATAATATCAAAGAAGATCATAAAAGCATTTTTAAATACCAGAATAAAAGAGTAAAAGAGACAAGGTAGACATAGGACTGATAGAAAATAATTCTGGAGAATGATGGGGCTTCAAGGGTTATGGAGAGAAGGCCAGGGTGTGGTGCTGAGTGGGAGATGGACCAGCTCATGATAGAATGGTGAAGTAGACTCAATGGCTGATTGGCTGACTTCTGCTCCTATATCTTGTGACCAATAGAGTATGGGAAAATGAACAAATAACAATCAGAGAAAGGTGAAATATACAGAATGACCAACAACTATGGAAATTCAGAGAATCACATCGGAGCACTGAAAGATTAATGAAGTAGGTGAAATGTCCTGTGCTTCCTCTACACTGTAATGGATTTGTGTTAACCTTTAATTTATGTTAAACTATATTTCTTTTATAAAAATGTTTTAGTAAAGTGAATTATAGAGTTAAAATATTTTATCTGTATTCTTAGTAAGTTAGCTGTGGGTTGGAACAGGGTCACACACAGATCAGAGCACATTTATAGAGAACCTTCATTTTGTTTTCTGAGAAGACTGTTCATTCTCAGAGTTGATGTGTCTTGGACAGACAGAGCTAATGGATTTAAAGTCAGTATTAATTATTCAAGAACTCCAGAAGGAATCCATCTGTTTTAATCAGTCACTTAAGCCTCTTGAACAGAGATGAGGTCAGGTGATGTTATGGATATGGAACAGTTTTGAAAAAAGAATAGAATTTTGGTAGAATTAAAGTTGATTGTCATGTGGTTTCCAATAATTAGGACTTACCTCAATGAGTTGTAGAAATATATTACTGAATTCAGACATTTTGAGTTCGGTTTTGGAAGAGTTTAGTTTGGAGAGTACAAAAGTCAAAACCCCTGTAACACAGGGTTTGGAACCTTGTGAAAGACAGGATTGAGTTAGAGTAACCTGAATTGGTGCTGCTGTGTGTTACTCCTGGGAAAAGAGGAAAACAGAATCAGTGGCTTTTGAAAAAAGGAAGACTACTTTGCTGTTTCTTTGGAAAAGTGTGACTATTTTTGTGTATGGCCACTTTGTTTAACCCTTGTCTGGGTTTGTGAATGCATTGTGGAATAAAATAGCCATTGTGAGTAGAGGCTTTATAATTATTTCTGAACTGAGAACTGTCTTGGGTAAACTTGTACCTCTCACTTTGTTCGTTTTAGATTGGTCACAGTGTTTGAACTACCGAAAGAAAATAGACACACACACCGAGAGCAGTTCAGATTATACAAATGTTTATTACAAATTCAAAAGCTGATTTCACACTACAATATGCAAGCCCTTCCCGACTATACTTATCAATGCTTGGACTGGTCCCAACTGCCAAAGCGAAGCAACGACTGCACACTTGTAGTAGGTTGTCAGAGCGCCGGTAGCAGCTTATCCACCTCCCCTGACCAGGACGTTGGCTGGACTCCAGAAGTTCTTCTTCTTCTTGCTGAAAGATGTTGCCACCTCTTGGAGAGTCTCTAACTTCAGCAGTGGGACCATGCCTTATATTATCCAAAAACTGCTTACCCAAGCACCTATTCCCAGCACAGCAAGAAAGATAAGCAAGCAAGCTAGCATGCTAGGTTAATTAACGAATAACATAATTTTCAGCTTATCATTTTTAATACAATGGTTTATTCTACAGCAAGGCTAGGCCTCTGACAGTCTGTGACCAAAACAAGCAGGAAGATTAAATGTTCTTGGTACACAGATGTCCTTTCTTCAGATAACAGCATCTCTGGGCCCTCGGTGGAATTTTGCTTATATCTGCTGAGTCTAAAAACAATTAGCTTCTCAACCTTGCAGAACCCAAAGGTGCAATTTAAAAAAAAAGGTTCTCAGCTCTGCAGAACCAAGAGCTGGAAATTAAAAAAAAAACAGGTTACAAAATAGGTTAGAATCTTCCATTACAAGAACTTAAAACCTTCAAGGAAGTCTAAAATGATGCTGAACTTTTAAAGATTGACTTTTCAGAGTGGAACTTTAATTACACACACACACACACACACACACACACACACACACACACACACACACACACACACACACACACACACACACACACACACACACACACACACACACGCACGCACACACACGTTCAATTAAATTTGTACATAGTGGGTTAAATTTAAAGTTAAGTAAGTTTAGAGGTAAGTAAGAAATGTTATGTTGTTAATAGTTTAATTAAAAACTATTATTTTAAATTTACCATTGTCTTGTGAATTTTCCATTGCTGTTCCTGTGTTAGTGCTAACAAAGTTCTTTTAGTCCCAAAAAATAATTGAAAGGGTTGTTAGTTCATAACAACACCCACAACTGTATAGCCTCATCTGACTCCAACCACATCAGAGATTGGATACAAAGTAATGATGAGACAGAATAAGTGAAAGGGAATGAGAGTCAGATGGGCAGGTGCCAATATTACAACACTCCAGTAGTTAAAAGAAACTGATCATAGACTTCTGGAGGAGGAAAGGATAGAGCTTACACCCCTGCCCACAGCCCATAGAGACATGAGATAGCTTCAAGTTCCTGGGAACTTGGGAGGGGATATAATTCTATGCATTACTGATTTGAGATGCATGAGGAATATTTTCTGTATCTAGATATTAATGCATGTATGGAAACAAATAAAATATTCAAAAGAAAGTTATTGGGAGCAAACCTCAGTGTGACAGTTTAGAAAGTGCATCAACTCCTCTACTTCCTTGGATTAGGAAGGTCAGTATGTCCTACATGTATCTCAAGAATTTCTAAAGGTGGACCAGCAAAAGCATCCCAGTCAAAGCATGGTTCAGGAGTGGCTCCACCCAAAATCAGGAGTAACAGCAGAATATGATGTATGCAGCCCAGATAAATCACAACAACCTCCCTCACTTTTCTGAAAATTAGGTGCCCATACTTACATAAAATAGGTATGAATTTATAAAGAGCTCTCTCTGAACCTCAGGAAGCCTTACTAACACCTTGGGATAAATAAATGATGAAATTGAAAGCAAAGATATGTGAATGGTGATGATATTTTGGTAACCAAGTTTGATTTTTTTTTCTGTTTTCTAACTTTTCTGTATTTTTGTTTCTATCTTTTTTTCTTTTCTTTCTTTCCTCTTTTCATTTTGGAGATTATTATTTGGGTGGAGGGGGTTTATTGGGGTATAATTTGTAGCATGTATAACTCATTTACATATATGATTGCATTTTCTGTGCTTGGCTATTAATACTTGTATGAAAATTTAAATAAAATATTTTAAAAATCCCAAAACTTTCCTCTCCTCCATCAACTTTATCTGCACTTCCCAGTGTCTCAGAAAAGCTCCTTTGTTATGAGGGACCCATCCCACCATGGCTATACTCTCTTTTCCCATCTCCCACTGGAGAGAAGGTTCAACGATAATGTCTTCCCTGCAGCCTCCTGATTGAACCTCACATTGTTCCCATGCTAGTCTTGCTATCTACTAATTGATCCTTTCACTGTAACATAGCACATTGCTATCTGCTCTTTGTACTGCTGTATGCGTTTTAGAGTTAACTTGCTGGACTGCACACAAAAGGAATGCTGCTTACTCTATCACTTGAAAATATCGAGCAGAGCTTGGGGAGAAGTACAAAATGGCCAATAGAGCATGGAGAACGACCATCAGAAAATTACCGCCAAACATGAGGAGATACAAAGAATGACCAAGAGAAGATAGGGAAGTGCATAGGATAGCCAGCAGAGCATGGGAAACTTACAGGAGTATCTACAGATGCAAGGGTCTGCAATAACCAGCAAAGCACTTTGTCAGAACAACATAATATCTGAAATTGCCAAGTGATCAATCAGCAGCATTAAGTTTAAGGACAAACATCTTCAACTTGTGGCAAGTTGAAATCAGTGATTTGCATGAGCAAATGAGTAACACAATCGTCTAACACCTCATGCCAATACAACAGGGAGAATGTCTGCCCACCTTTAGGAACTGAGTGGCCTCACTCGGAAGCTGACAAGTAGTTGGAAAGGTTCCAAAGAAGAAGGGTGCTTTTCCACTTTGGTGCGTTGTCTCCGCTCCATCCTCAACATCCATTGGAGCGCTTTCATCCCTAACGTCGAAGTACTCGAGATGGCAGAGGTCGACAGCATCGAGTCCACGCTGCTGAAGATCCAGCTGCGCTGGATGGGTCACGTCTCCAGAATGGAGGACCATCGCCTTCCCAAGATCGTGTTATATGGCGAGCTCTCCACTGGCCACCGTGACAGAGGTGCACCAAAGAAAAGGTACAAGGACTGCCTAAAGAAATCTCTTGGTGCCTGCCACATTGACCACCGCCAGTGGGCTGATATCGCCTCAAACCGTGCATCTTGGTGCCTCACAGTTTGGCGGGCAGCAACCTCCTTTGAAGAAGACCGCAGAGCCCACCTCACTGACAAAAGGCAAAAGAGGAAAAACCCAACACCCAACCCCAACCAACCAATTTTCCCCTGCAGCCGCTGCAACCGTGTCTGCCTGTCCCGCATCGGACTTGTCAGCCACAAATGAGCCTGCAGCTGACGTGGACTTTTACCCCCTCCATAAATCTTCGTCCGCGAAGCCAAGCCAAAGAGAGAGAGAGCTGCAATCCAAGATGTGAAGAAAATGACACACTACCGTCAGCAAGATGATAGTCTAGATTTTCCGAGGTGGTACACAGCAGTGTAACAGAACAACTAGATGTAACACTGAATGAAAAGCTGGATATTTTGTGCTGCTGTCGATGCCAGGGGATGCCAGCTTTATCAATTTTCATGGACTTTTAGTCCCCCTAACTGTAATTGAAGTTAGGAGATTATCAACGTTAATCCTTCACTTTTTAAATTGTAGTGAATTTGACCTGGAAAGCAAACTAATATAATGTGAACAAAATGCTTTTGCTATGTAAATATTTATATTTTTTATTCATCGAGCTTTTCATGTGATCAAGCATTTTGAGTCATTGATCTGAGAACTAAGATTCTTTAGAGTTCTGCAGCATTATCAGTCTTTGATCTGACTATTGTTGACATAAACAGCAATAAAATATTAACTTTGGTGTTTATAAAGACTTCCAAGATTTGTTGATTTAAGCAATTGAGTGCATACATATCAATATTGGCACCATGTATGATGTTTTTGTTTTTAATGTGAAGAGGAGAACAAAACATCATCCTTTTTAGGTGGAATGACAGCCATTTCAGAATTGAGGTAAATTGGCAGAAGGGGGGGGAGGGGAAATGACCACATTTTTATATTTTGGCCACTTCATTCTCCCATCATTTTTTCCCCTTTTTCCAATCTTCTGTTCATTCCTGAAAGGATTTATCCTCTATCCAGAGCACAGTCAAACATTTGTTATCCCTCCAGGAATAAACATTTCAATGCAATTTATCTGAGAAGACCTTTTTTTCTGTGAGTTAGGGATTTGCAGTTAAGATATATAAGTTTAAGAATTAATGCTACTTATTTAGTTTATCTAATTCCCCTTAGTCTCTGATCCTGTTATGTTAATTGGCAGAAATATTACCATTTAATTGTCGGATGTAACTTCAGAGTTTACATTGATGTGATTTGATGAAAGTGACTGCAAATTAACTGTCGACCAAAATTAAAATAGCCTCATCAATGTCATTAATTAGCTTGATTTTGATCTGTTATATTGAAACCAAGTACAGTAAAACCCCTGGTATCCAGAATTCAAGTAAACAGCAGCCTCAAGCAACTGGCAAAAAAAATTGAGGAAAATAAATTAAAAAAATGAAATAAATAAGAATAAAATTGTACAAGTAAATCTTCTTTAAAGTAGCACATAACCTTTGGTGAAGACGGAAACAAATATTCAGCCATTGAATCCCTTGGTTGTGCTTTGCTTGTAGCAGACGTTTGAATAAAGTTGTGTGAAACAGCGATGACATCATCCAGAATGAAGAGCTGGTTGATGCTGCTCGCCATTGGAGTAATTCTCTTAAAGTGTCTCCTTATTCTTGCTTAGTAAGAGTGCCCCCGGTCAGAGGCTTTACATATAAACTTGGGAGTGCAGGGGGTGGGGGCGGGGGGGAGGTTAATTATCTATAAAGTTATTGTTCATCTTTTGGGTGGCTCTGTGGAGGAGGAGGAACCTGTAGATGCAGCAACAGTTAAATGTTTTGAAAGAATGTGAATAAAATGCTTTAAAGTTTATATATTTATGCATTTGAAATTTGTTCAGTGTAAGTGCAGTATAGTATTTTTGTCTTTTGTGTTTTAAACTTCTTATTCTTAATGCAGATGTATTAGTTAGGTATTGTAAAAGTCAGTATCAGAATCTGAATTAGAATTTATTGTCAGGAAAAAGTCATGAAATTTGTTGTTTTATGGCAGCATAACAGTGCAAACATTCATATAAACCATCTTACAAATATAAATAAAAATAGGGAACGAAAAGTCAAAGTAAGGCAGTGCCATTGGTTCATTGATCATTCAGGAATCTAATGGCAGAAGGGAAGAAGCTGTCCTTGTGCCTTTAAGTCTTTAGGTTCCTGTACCTTTATCCCGATGGTGGCAGAGTGAAGAGGGCATGGCCTGAGTTGTAGAGGTCCTTGAGGATAGAGGCACCACCTCTTGTAGATGTCCTTGATGGAGTGCCCATGATGTCGCTGGCATTTGGAGAACAATCTTGGCACAGTTGGTGAAGTGGTTAGTCCATCACCTTCACAGCACCAGTGATCGGGACCGGGGTAGGTATGTTCTCCCTGTGTCTGTGTGGGTTTTCCCTGGGGGCTCTGGTTTCTTCCCAATGTTCAAAACATACCGGGGGTTGTAGGTTAATAGGGTATAAATTGTGCAGCACGCACTCATGGGCCAAAATGGCCTGTTTCTATGCTGTCTGTCTAAATTTTAAAAAATATAAAAATGAAAAATTTAAATTTAAAAACATCCTTTTAAATTAAATTTCGGAAATATTATCCTGGATGCCGAACTGAAATGTTAGTAGGGAAACTTTATTGAGGATATACCTGCACTAAAATTTCTGATACCTTCACAATTTTTCCAAATGAAAAGTAACATCAATATTTATGGCTAGTGGTTTGAATGTAGGTTTTATGTCTGTTTTGTTGTCTGTGGTTGGATTTTATGCCTGATTCCATTGTGTAGAACAGTGATGTCTAATTGAAATTATTCAATAGCTACACTTTTAGCCAAAGCATCTCCCTAAAATGAAAGATATATTTTACATTTTTGACTTTTAAATAGAGGCATTTTCTTGGTCTGCTCTCAGATAACATGTAAATTGGTTCAAAGTGTCAATGGTCAGCGACTAACCAAGTATTCCATCCAATCTAGTCTGAGTGGAGAGGGTGTGTGAACATGGGCTGAACTGAAAACCAACTAGATTGGTCAAGGGGAAACTTCACTAAAGAGTTGGGAACTGTTGTTATGCTTTTGAAGCTCCCTTACTGATCACTGCAGCTGTGACTATAGCTCTCTCTTTGTTTCACCTAGGATAGAATGCAAATTACTTTAAAAAATTTGAAATTGAACATAAAATCTCAGTAGTTGAAGCACAGTAAGTGCCCATGTTTGGAGTACATGGGAGACTGCATCAGCTTTCACCGATTAGAGCGGTGAAGGATACCTGTGCCTATTGTTTTGGCTGGTCTGGAGGCCAGTCAATACATTATCCTCTTTATCTGATGGGAATATTTGCTTTTCTTAAAATATTTCTCCAACCACTTAAACTCGTTGGGTGTCATTTATTTTTCTGTCCTAACTAAAACTTATGTTTGATGACTCCTTCTTCACTATATAATAAAATATTGATGCACAAAGAACCAAATATAAAGTGGTCCAACATTATGTAAAATAGATACAAATATCTTGGATACATCTTAAAAAAAAAACTATTGCTTTATAAATTACCTGAAAAAGATGGCATGTTGTAAATGGGTTATGAGCTTATGGGATATGAGCTTATGGGATTAATGTACTGTCCAGGATGTAATTAAACCATAAGAACAGGGGAAACAGGTGCATTTGATCAACAGCCTGTTCAGATTCAGATTTCAGATTTATTGTGGGAGTACATACATGACATCACATATAACCCTGAGATTCTTTTTCCTGCGGGCACGACAGAATTACTACTTTTTAGTAGTGCAAAAAAAACTGTATACAGTGTATACATTTAAACAAATAAAAAAAGTGTAACTATATAATGAATATAAACAAACTGCAATACAGAGAGAATACCAAAAAATCAATAAAGTATACAAGTAAGAGTCCTTAAATGAGTCTCTAATTGAGTTTGTTGTTCAGGAATCTGATGGTGGAGGGGTAGAAGCTGTTACTGAGTCTTGTGGCACCTATAGCTCATTCCTGATGGTAGCAGTGAGAGCAGAGTGTGTGCTGGGTGATGTGGATTCTTGATGATTGCTGCTGCTCTCCGATGTTCTTGATAGTGGGAGGGTTTTTCCTGTGATGATTGGGCTGTGTCCACTACGTTTTGCAGGGATTTTACACTCCAGGGTACCAGACCATGATGTAGCTGGTCAGCACACTTTCTACCACACCTCTGTAGAAAATTGGCCAGAGTTTCTGGTATCATGCCAAACCTCCGCAAACTTGTGAGGAATAAAGAATGCTGACGTGCTTTCTCCATGATGCCATTTGTGTATTGGATCCAGGCAATACCCTGTGAGAGAGTGACTCCCAAGGATTTATATTTGCTCACCCTCTCCATCTTTGATACCCCAATGATCACTACATTGTATATCTCTGGCTTTTAATTCCTGAAGTCAACAATCAGCTCTTTAGTCTTGGTGACACCATTTGGCCAAGTTTTCACTCTCTCTCCTGGATTCTGAGTTAGCTGATATAAATCTGGGCAAACTTTAGGATGCAAGAACATCTCATCAATTAAAGGCTGAGTTACTTTTCACTATTCACATTTTCCGACTGGCAAGTGCATGAACCTAGAGATTGAGTGTGAATGGCATTGGTCAAATTTCTGCCAACATTTCTTGCCTTGGTTCATTTATGAAAAATAGTAATTAAGATATGACTTTCAAAGAGTTGTCATCACCTGCATTCCAACATGACGTATTAGGAATAAGTTGATGATCCCATATTACTTAAGGGTTGGAATCTAGACCAGGGAACAGAGGATTAATCTTGTTCCTTTCATGGATATTTTAAAGGCTGCAACACTAATGTTAGCATCTTTGGGACGATTCTTTTCTTTTCTTTGGCTTGGCTTCGCGGACGAAGATTTATGGAGGGGGTAAAAAGTCCACGTCAGCTGCAGGCTCGTTTGTGGCTGACAAGTCCGATGCGGGACAGGCAGACACGGTTGCAGCGGTTGCAGGGGAAAATTGGTGGGTTGGGGTTGGGTGTTGGGTTTTTCCTCCTTTGCCTTTTGTCAGTGAGGTGGGCTCTGCTATTAATTCATACTATTAATTCATAGTAAAGCATTGTCTCAGACTATGCAAGCCCATGCCCCTGTCTCACTTCTCTTGTGGGATGACCAGGGGCGAACTTAGATCTTGTGACCATAAGGGTCTTGATGGTTCTGTTATTGGACAAGGGAAAGCTTGGCTGTACATGGGAAGCCAAGGCAAAGACCTGCCTATTGAATGTTCTGATGGTTTCTGAACCAGGTGTAAAATACTTATATGTCTTTTTTAATTAAGTTCATTTTAAAATCAAATTTGATTCATTTAAAATAACGAAAACATTAGTGTGAATTAAAATAAAATAAAATAAGACCACAAAAACAGTTCAAGAAAATAGGAGCAGATTAGGCCAACGGGCTCCTCAAGCTCTCCTGCCATTCAGTATGATCATGGCTGATTTATCCCTGGCCTCATTTCCCCTTTTGTGCCAGGTTCCACACACAGCTCTGAATTCTCAATCTTTCCAAAGCATTTCTACCTCTCACTTAAATGCCTTTAACAATCTAGCCGCTAGAGTGATAGAGAATTCTGGAAATTTACCACAATAAGCAAGAGGAAATTCCTCTGTACCCCAATATTAAAAGATAACCCAATTTTTTTTAACCTTCATCTAAAGCCTGTCATGTCTCCATGAGATCTTGTGTTCCTTCAGAAAATCACTTCTCCTTATGAACTATGAAGTGCACGGCACCAACTTCTTTAGCCAGTCATGAAAGAACAACACCCTTATTAGATTTCAGGTTTATTGTTAGAGTGACATCACATACCACCCTGACATTTGTTTTCCTGTGGACGAGGCAGAATTATCACTTTTTAAAGTGCCATAAAAACTGTACATAATGTGCACATGTAAACAAATAAAGAAATGTAAACATACTGACTGTGCAAAACAGAGAGAAACCAAAATAAAGTACAAAGTAAGAATTCTTAAATGAGTTGCTGATTGAGTTTATTGTTGAGGAGTCTAATGGTGGAGAGGTAGCAGCTGTTCCTCAACATGTTGGTTCAAGTCTTGTGGCACCTATACCTCTTTCCCGGTGGTAGCAGCAAGAACAAGGTATGCGCTGGGTGGTGTAGATCCTTGACGATTGCTGCTCCTTTCCAACAGCAGCGTTCCCTGTAGATATTCTCAATGGTAAGATTTTGCCTGTGATATCCTGGGCTGTGTCCACTATCTTTTGCAAGGCTTTACACTCGGGGATATTGGTGTCCCCATGTCAGACTGTGATACAGCCAGTCAGCACACTTTAAACCACATATCTGTAGAAATTTTCCAGGGTTTCCAATGTCATGCCAAATTTCTGCAAACTCATGAGGAAGAAGAGGCTCTGATGTGCTTTCTTTATGATGCCATTAGTGCATGGGTTCCTGGAAAGATCCTCCAAGATAGTGACTTCAAAGAACTTAAATTTGCTTACATGTTCACCTCTGATCCCCCAATGATCACTGGATCCTACACCTCTGGTTTTCCCTTCCTGAAGTCAACAATCAGCTCCTTGGTTTTGGTAATATTGAGAATGAGGTTATGGTTAGTGCACCATTCAGCCAAGTTTTCAACATCTCTCCTGTATGCCGACTCATCGCCCCTTTTGATATAACCCACTAACATGCTGTCATCAACGAATATGTAGAGAGTTTTGTTGTCATGCTGAGTTGCAGAGTCGTCGTTGTAAAGTGAGTGGAGCAGAGGGCTAAGAATTCAGACCTGTGGTGCTTTGGTATTGATGAAGATTGTGGAGGAGATGTTTTTACCAATCCTCACTGATTGTGGGCTGGAGGTGAGGAAATCCATGATCCAATTATACTGTGGGGTGTTGAGTCCCAGATCTTGGAGTTTGCTGATCAGTTTTGAGGGAAATAATGGTGTTAAATGCCAAACTGTAGACAATAG
Organism: Narcine bancroftii; assembly: GCF_036971445.1. Classification (NCBI taxonomy): domain Eukaryota; kingdom Metazoa; phylum Chordata; class Chondrichthyes; order Torpediniformes; family Narcinidae; genus Narcine; species Narcine bancroftii. Next base: position 92,245,410 of record NC_091471.1, on the reverse strand, counting down.
AGAGTATGCTGATATATGTATCTTTGCTGTGCAGTTGTTCCAAGGCTTTGAATTGAGGCAGTGAGTTTTTGTGTGCTCCCTCAACCTATCTATATCCTGTTATAACATGCCCTCTCACCTACTTTTAAACTTTATCGTTACTTTGAGAATATGAGCAGTTCTCACTACACTAGCCTTGGCTGGCATCCAGCTGTCATTATGCAGTGGAAATTTCCAATCTGCCATCATCTAACCCAATGGTTCTCAACCTTTTTTTCCACTTACATACCACTTTAAGTAATCCCTTACTAACCACACAGCACCTATGGCATTCTATGATCTAGGCATTCATTAATGAACTACTTAAGGTGGTATGTGAGTGGAAAAAAAAAGTTTGAGCACCACTGACCTAACCCCAAAGTATTCCATGCTTTTGTATTGCAGTGTGCCAGCACTGAAGTCTGTAATGTACTGACACATACACTCTTTTTGAATCTAATCATTGGTATAATTTGGTTTAAAAATATACAATAAATGCCCCTACCCTTAAATTTTAAAACAAAAGAGTTCAAACAAAAATGCCAAAGGTTGCAAATTTGGATTTTGTTTCCTTCTTTATTTGTCTTTCTTTGTAGAAGTCATTGCAGCTGTGATTTGAGTCATTGGGAAAAGCACATTTGATTTATTAGTTGAGTGTGTGGAAAGCTCTCTTTTTTTTTTAACCTGATCGAAGAGAACATTTTCCTCATTCATTGGCTGATTGAGAGGAAAGCTCACCTCTTTTATTGGTTGAGTGGTGTGGCAAGATCACTTTATTCATTGGTTGATTGAGGGGAAAGCTCACCTTATTCATAGGCTGCATCATTCATTGGTTAAGGAATGGGATGAATTGTTTTGAAAGGCTGGTGTTGAGGCAGATCAGCTCCTGCCTGAGCAGTGACATGGATCTGTTTCAATTCACCTTTTGTTGCAACAGGTCTATGGCAGATGCTGTCTCATTGGCTCTGGAACACCTGGACAGCAATGATGCAGACATCAGGATGCTCTCTTTAGACTACAGTTTGACATTTTACACCTTCATCTCCTCAAAACTGATTAGCAAACTCCAGGACCTGGGGTTCAACATCCCACTGTGTAATTGGATCCTGGATTTCATCACCTCCAAACCACAATCAGTGAAGATTGGTAAGAACATGTACCTGAGCATCACAGGGTTGAGTTCTTAGACCCCTGCTCTACTCACTTTACACCTATGACTGTGTGGCTCAGCATGACAGCAACACCATCTACAAGTTCATTGACAATACCATGTTAGTGTGTAATGAGGCTCAAATAGCTCAGTGGTTAGAACATTGGTCTTGCAAATCAGGGGTTGCAAGTTCTTTCCTTGATGGGGGCCTCATTTCTGTGAGGAGTGCTTGACAATGTGGCGACTCTCTGTCTTCCTTACGGTAGACAAAGTTAAAGAACTACATGTATGTTGCATACTAAATGTAGTATAACATGACAATAATGGAACCTTTACCTTTATAAAATGGGGTGATGGGTCAGCATACGGGAGGGAGATTGAAAGCTTGACTGAATGGTGCACCAATTACAACCTTCCACTCAATGTCACGAAAACCAAGAAACTGATTCTTGACTGCAGGAAGGGAAAGCCAGAGGTGCATTATTTGGGGTACAGAGGTGGAGAGGGTGAGCAAGTTTAAGTTTTTGGGAGTCACTATCTTGGAGGATTTTTCCTGGACCCAACACACAAATGGGATCATGAAGAAAGCAGGTCAGCACCTCCACTACCTAAGGAGTTTGCGGAGGTTTGGCACGAGATTGGAAATGTGCGGAGGAAAGTGCACTGACTGGCTGCATCATGGTCTGATATGGGAACCTCAGTGCCACTGAGCAAAAATCCCCTCCAAAAGGTAGTGGACACACCCTAGGACATCACAGATAAAACCTTCCAAACCACCAAGAACATCTACAAGGAGCACTGCTATTGGAGAGCAGCAGCAATCATCAAGAATCGACAGATGCTCTGTTCTTGTAACACAGGGTTCAGTGACAGCTACTGCCCCTCCACCATCAGACTCCTCAACGACTAACTGAATCAAGAACTTATTAAGGGCTCTTACTTGTGGACTTCATTGATTTTTTTGTATTGTACAGTCAGTTTGTTTACATTTATTTATTTGTTTACATTGAGTCCTTTTTTTTGCATGACCAATAAGTGGTAATTTTGCTTTGCCCACAGTAAAAATAATCTTAGGGCTGTATGTGATGTCATGTATGTACTCCGACAATTAATCTGTATCAGAAATTCATGTTATTCATTGGTTTAGTGAGTGGGAACCCTCAATACATTGAATAAGGGTGTGACTCACTTCATTCATTGCGAGAGTTTCAAATAGACCTGCCACACCTTTGTACATTTTATATAATTCAGATCTGTTTTTATAAACCATTGACACATACCATGGAGGACTCAGATAACTGTTTGGATTTGCGAGTTTGCTTATTGAAAGCAGTGAATATAATCAAAAGCAGTGAGTGGCCTTTTACTTTATTTGGTTATTTTATAAAAATGAGGCATGATCCCTCTGTCAAATTTAAATCAATCATCTTAGTGGCCTAATGCGAAAACATTTAAAAACTAAGCAAGTTTCCATATGGTGCCAAATGATTCCATTTATGTTTCACTTCTTTTACATGTAAAACATGTGCACTTGAGGCTGTGACAACTTTGAATGTTGTGTGCTGATTCTTTTCAGCTGACAGCAGGATACTTGTTCATGAATTACATCAGCAATAAGGTTGCTTTAAATCACACCTTGGACTTTGGTAACAGTTCATTTCATGGAAGTGAATGTTATACATCTGGTTTAGGGGCTTGTCCCACTTAAGGTGGAGAAATATAACAGGAGCAGTGGCAACTGGGGAAAAAATCCACTTATCACCCTGTCACAAATAATTTTAACAACAGGCCAGGAGAGGACTGAGACCCAAACTAACTTTCAGCAGGAGGAAGGTTTGAGCCAGTTCCGGTGTTTGGTAGCAAAAGTAAGGAATAAAGATGCTTCATTAATGGGAGAGCAATTGGAAGCAAGAACTTGGGGCCACTCATTTTTAAAATCTTTTTTTTTGAGGTTCGTGAATTGGGAACCTGATGCCAATTGTAGTCTTCCCAAATTCTTTCCTTTGACATTATCATTCAGCTTCCTAGATCTACTTGATTCTAAACTGTGTCCAACAATTAACTGCTGAGAAACAGTCGAGGGCAAAGATCAGAATTCTTTTATACTTATGCTGGAAGGTTTGTAACTACAGGCATTGAATTCTATATTTAACTGAATAATGCTTGAAATTTTTTGAATGATGGAGCTCAGAATCACTTTGGTGAAAGCCTATTAAAAATATTAATGCTATTTTTATTTGAAGTCATAATAGCAAATGTCAATTAGATTTTGCTCTGCTACAAAATCCAGACCCAATATCCTTTAAAAAGTGGTAACTATAGAAGCAAGTCTTTATTAAAAAAAAACACTGTAGTTTATATGCTCTGAAAAATAAACAGTCTTGCCAGGAGAAGTATTTATGAGGTTTTTATAGATGATGGAACATCCGCATTTTGGCTGAGTCGAAGAAACAAATATTCAGCAAATAATTTAATTTGACGTCCATTAATGGAGACCACAGCTTTCTAAAAAAGTCCATGAAGGGAATGTCATTTTCATAATCCTGATGGGAAAGGGGGAAGGGGGGGGCGGATGGTCAAGAAAGCAAACAAATAATACTGCATTTCCATTTTTATACCTCTTTTACTCACCAAGGTTCTTTGCAGGAAGGTTGCAAAGATGGAAGGGTTCTTGAGGATAGTGACAGGCAAGGCTATGGAAGGATTTTGAAACAAGAGGGAGAATTTTATAAATAACATGTTGATTAACTTGGAGACAGCACTGGTCATTAAGCACATGGTAGATGGGTAAAAAGATAATTGGTGCAGGTTAAGACTCAAACAGCAGGTATCTGGATAATTTCAAGTTGACAGAGAGTAGATCTACAGAGGTTGTCAAGAAAGCCTGGCAGCTGTGAAAGACAGCAAAGGCAGAGATGAACATTGCTGCAGTTAATGAGCTGAGGCAGAACTGGAATCAGGTAATGTCAATATGGAGCTTGATGACTTTTATTTATGTATATGAATTGGACACCTTTAAAACAGATAGGTCAGGCTATACAATGAAGGTCGAAATTGACTGCTGTTGAGTATGGTCACCTTTAAAAACTGATTGTACTGACACTGTTCATGGTTGTGAGTTTGCTCCTGGTTCTACCTCTGGTATTTGCCTCAATGGGCAGCAACCTGACAAAGTCTACAAATATCACATTGGAGATAAGTGTGAAGAGTGAATGAGAGGTGTGATCCAGTGTGAAAAAAATACAAATAAAGCTCTACAAGCAAAGGAGTAACAATGGCAGGCAGTGAACATGGCGAGTCTACTTGTATCGAACAATAATAGGTGGATGATCTTTAGCCCTGTGGAATAAGTGGAAATGATCCTGAAGTTGGGCAATATCATCCAAATCCCGGGGAAGCATGCAGAGCAATGGAAGGTGATCATAAGGTTATAGGTTCACACGACACGGAACAAGCCCTTTGGCCCAACTTGACCAAGTTGGTTGTATTTTGGGCTAGTCAATTTTGCCTGCATTTAGTCTACATCTTTCCAAACACTCTCTGTCCTTATAACTGTCCACATATCTGCTCTATAGTTTTCACTGGCAGCTCGTTCCAATCTCTGAGTGAAAATGTTGCCTCTCAGGCCTCTTAAGTATCTCACTTCAAACCTATGGCCTCCAGTTCTAAAATTATCTATCTGGAGAAAAAGGCTGTGAGTACTCCATTTACCCATGCCCCTTACCCCACTGCATTCCAGAGACTAAAGGCCCAGTCTATTTAACCTCACCCTATAGCTCAAGCCATCTAGTTCCGCTTGGTCAAATGTAAAAAGAGGATATTGTTGCTAGTGTGCCTGGCAATGTTTGGAGCAAGTGAGGGTACAAACCCCAGAACAACAGGCAAGACATAGATGAACATTTTCACTGCCAATGAGCTGAGGCAGAAGAGAAGTCAGGCTAATATGGGAGGGGGATGGGACTCCCTGCAGAAAAACAGAGGGAAGCAATGTGGAGCCCAAAGCAAAGGTTAGAAAAAATAAAAGTAAAAGTGGAATAAAAGTAAGTCAAAAGACATAAAGATCATTAGATTCTAAAAATAACTATCTGAAAGTCAAAATGTGATGCACTGAAGACATCCAGCTGGGTCTACTGGTTGATAGTCTGGCTATAATCGATGACCATCCTTGGTTTTCTGCTCCCTTTTACTACTAGGACCTGGGATCTCCAGGGGCTGTTGCTGGGTTCTATAACTCCCTCTGCCAGGAGTCATTTCACCTTGGTCTTGATAAAGGCCTTGTCAGCTACACAATAGCGCCTGCTTTTGGCCGCTATTGGTTTGCAGTCTGGCGTTAGGTAATTGAAAAGGGATGGCAGGGATACCCGAAGGGTGGATTTGGAATAGTCGCTGGACTTTGTGCTGTGGATGGTGAGTGGTGGGGGGGGGGGGGGGGGGGATGGGCCACCAAAGGTGAAAATGAGGTTGTGAAGGTGACACTGGAAGTCTAGTCCTAGGATAACCAGGGCCAGTAGCCTGAAACTTTGGTATGACTCCTCCACTGCCAAGTTCACTGAGCAGCATCCCTGCGATGATAGAGTGGTCCTGGAATCAAGAGTGATGGGGAGGTTTGTTGGATACACTCTGAGTTTCATTGCCTGGACCACATTCGGGTGCACAAAGCTCTCAGTACTATTGCTATCAAACAGGCATTTTGTTACCTTCCTGTTGACAGCAATGTCCATCAATGAGCGCCTGAGTCCGTGGGGAATGTCCACCGTCAGTGTAATGGGCAATAGGATTGCCTCAGGGTCTGAGTCACTGCTCCCTGGCAGTGGTGGCAAGCAGCAGCTGGTGGGTGGCATTTGGATCATGGGGTTTGACGAGAGTGTGGTTCTGTGTGCACACATGTTGAACATGACATCTTGTTGGCATGCTATGTGGCTCAGGTTGGTGCAGCTGGGGGTTGGCTTGCCCATGATGGCGGCATCCAGGGGACACACACGGCATTGATTTGGCCTGGTCGGAAGAGACTTTACCATTGAGGGCAGAGGTTCTGCCGGAAGTGACGTTATCGGTGCAGGCAGAAATTGGGTGGTGAAAGACGGCAGCACCCATGGTGAGCACAAGTATGCTTTGACGGCTAGGCCGGAAGTGACATTGGTATGGGTGGAAGCAACAGGCAGTGTTATGGCATTACCCGGAACTCGCACACCGAAGGGCCCAGAGGGTCGGGAGGCACTCCTGGCTGGTCACGGAGGGCTGCAGCGCTCCCAGTGGGTTTGGAGATGCACCTATTAGTGAAGTGGCCTTTCTTCCTGCATCAGGAGCAGTGAAAGTTCCTTGTGGGGCAGTTATTTCGGGAGCGCCTGTCTGACCCACACCAGGACCCACAGTACCTATAGTGGCGACTAGCATCGGTTGCGGTGATCATCTCTTTCCTGTGGGGCTCTTCAGCGACTGCTGTTGTCGTCAGCATAAGCCAGCCTGTTGAATGGGTTAGGCAATTATCGAAGACCTCCACATGGTGAACTATGGCTTCTAGGGAGCAGACCACTTCCATGATCCTGATGAGGGAGGCATTGTTCTCCTCCAACAGTCTCTGTTGAGTTTCCCCCAACCGTAGCCCTCGCACATAGACACCTCGGACGAGTTGCTCCACTTCCCCAGCAGTGATGCCAGGTTCAATGGTGCATTTGAGTACAAGTTCTCGTAGTCAGTCATCATACCTGGCTGCTATCTATACTCTGATGCTGAGCCGGTACAGGGCATAGAGTATATTTGTCAGGGGCCGGTACAAACTTTCCAGGGTGGCTATTGCAGGTTCAAAGTCTCTGATGGCCTGGAAAGTACAGGGGATCAGCTTGCTGCATAGGACCATGAGCTTCTTCTGGTTCGTATTGATGACGTCCGCTTGAGTATGGATGATCACCTCGATTGCATGCTTCCAGATCTCAAAATATGCTGGAGTGTCCAGGGGCTGAAGGTCTATGTCCAGCCTCTCAAGGGTGAGGAAGCTCTCCATGGTCCTCAAAATTTAAGCTGATTAAATTGTGATGCACTGTGGTGCAGCAAACAAACACAAAACTCGAGAAGACTGTACTACAGGCTTCACTCAGCTTAAAGTTGAACACCAGTTCTGCATAGCCTCCAGTTCCACATGCCCGACTGATTTAGGAAGGGGCTGGCTCGAATTTTATATGGGCCGGTGATTGACAGCAGGCATGTGGGGTCAGCCTCCCAGGTTGCCCACCTGCAGGTATAGTGGTTGTCCCCTGCAGTTGGCTGGTAGGAGTTCGGCCAGTATAGTGGTTGAATCACCACACCATAGCATTCAAAGCAAGTGGCAAAACTTCTGGGAAAAATCAGTGCAAATTTAGTGATCATTACAGGAACATGGTTCCAGGGTGAAGATAATTGGAAATTAAATATCCACTGCCACCCACCAGCTGCTGCTTGCCACCACTGCCAGGGAGCAGCGACTCAGACCCTGAGGCAATCCTATTGTCCACTACACTGACGGTGGACATTCCCCACGGACTCAGGCGCTCATTGATGGACATTGCTGTCAACAGGAAGGTAACAAAATGCCTGTTTGATAGCAGTAGTACTGAGAGCTTTGTGCACCCGAATGTGGTCCAGGCAATGAAACTCAGAGTGTATCCAACAAACCTCCCCATCACTCTTGATTCCAGGACCACTCTATCATGGCACAGGGGTGCTGCTCAGTGAATTTGGCAGGAAGGTAAAGAGGTGGGGTAGCACTCTTTTTTATTTTTTTAAATTTTTCACCAAAATACACACAAACATTTCCCTCTTGAATATACACAGTGTCATTTTTTCCCCTTTTCCCCCTGCCTTCCCTCCCTCCTTCCCCCTCCCCACTCACTCAATGTTCAACATATATGATACATTAAACCCATTAAACAATGTCATCACACAATGAAAATAAACAAGAAATTTGTGTCTTCTACTTTTACACACTGGGTCAGTTCATTTTGTCTTCTTCTGCTTGATCAAAGATGAGATCAGGGTGATAGTGAGAGATGATTCAACATGTGACAAGCAGAATATCGAACATGTGGGTAGAGATTAGGAATAGAAAATGGAAAAAAACAATGCTGTGAGCTGTCTAGAAGTGACCAAATCCTAGTGGCACAGGCAATAAACCAAGAATTATCTGATACATATCAGAATGAAATGGCAGATGTCAAGGGGTTCTTTATTTGCATGAAGATCAAATTAGTTGAGGCAGTCTTGAAGATGATGTCAGAGACTGCATCTATCATTGCTTTCTTGAATACCATGTTAGTTAACCTACAAGAAAACATGCTTATCTTAGATCTGATCCTGTGCAACGAGACAGGTAAAATGAATAATCTTCTAATTAGGAATCCTCTCAGAAAGGGCAATCACAGTATCACTGAATTTCTCATACAAATGAAAGGGGCAATAGTTTGATCTAAAACCAGTGGAGAAAGCCTAAACAAGGGAGACGACAATGTGCTGAGGGAGAAATTTGTCAGCATAGATTGGGAACACGGCTATGTGGTGGGACAGCTGAGGAACAGTTGAAGACTTTCAAAGAGACTCGCAGCAAATATATATTCTGGTAGAGAGAGCATTCTCAGATAACTAAGGAAATTAAGGAGCCATCAAATTAAAAGGTCATGCCTACAAAGTAACTAAGAGTACTGGGAAACTTTAAAAAGCAACAAAGAATCAGAAAGCAAGCAAGAATGAAAGGAAAGATGGATTATTCAAATAAACTAGCACAAAAATATAAAAAAAACAGAGTAAAAATGTCTACATTTATGCACAGGCAGTCCCTAGCTTATGAATGTCTGGGCTACAAACATGGGCAGTCCCCCAATTTATGCATGCATGTAATTGTGCCCCAATTTGCTGTGTGCATTATGCCCTCAATTGGCCAATTGGGGGCACAATGTGCGTGTGCCAATTTTATTGACCTCACGAATTTGCATACAAATTCAACTTATGGGCTCATTTGTAACCTGGGGACTGTCTGTAGAGCAGAAAATTGTGGCTAAGGTGAACTTAAGTCCTCTGGAAGATGAGAATGGGAAATTAATATTGGGTAATGCAGAAATGGCCAAGGCCTAGAATGGGTCAGTCTTCATGGTGGAAGATGTGTAAGATGACAAAGAGAAATGTTAATGCAGATGAAGGTATCAATACAATTGATATCACTAAAGAGGTTGTGCTGAACAAACTAGTGTCTAGATAGGAAGATAAATCATGTAGTCCTCATAGAAAACCATGGTACTCAAATAAAGAGCAGAAATTTCAGTAGATGTGCTTTTGATAATTACTCAACATTCTCTGTGCACGGGGCAGATTGGAAGGCAGCAAATGTCATGTCACTGTTTAAAAAAAGATGGAGGCAAGAGGCAGATAAGTATGGGCCAATTAGCTTAATGTCTGCAGTTGGGAAAATGCTTGAGGCATTCATTAAGGAAGAAATAATGAGACAGCTGGATAGAAATTGTTCTATCAGGCAGACACAGCATGGACATCGGAAGGGCAGATCTTGTTTGACAAAGTTACGCGAGTTCTTTGAGGATATATCGAGAGGAACAGGTGGATGTTGCCCCGCAATCAAGAACCAAAGGAAAATGCTGGTGAATATTTGGTCATGCTGAAAACCCTGGCAAAATAATGCATTTTCCCAGACATTTTTAGATTAATTGTTTGGATCACTAATCATATGGATGAGAGAATCCAGGTGAGACTATTTGATACAGTTGACCATATTCGAGAGAAAATGCAGAGCAGCTGCCTGAATGGAGATAGCTCATGAGGTAGTATAACTCAGGGTAAGGTTCCATGATCCAAGTAGAGACCAACCCCAGAGACAACAGTGTTGTAGTTTTCTTCATCACCAAATCTTGTCAATACTGTAGTACTACACTTGCTGGGAAACTAGCAGGGTCTCAATGTGTTCAAGACAGGAGGCCTGCTGAGAATACTTTGGGAACTACATAGCATCAACATGTTTCCTTGAGATGCTCCACTTGCCAGAGACAGAGCCATATGTCCTTTAGAAGTAACTGTCAATGTATGTATTAAACTTCATTTGCCTTTGAACCCAGGGGATAAGTGCATGGAGAAGAACCACTGAGGTTACAACAGAATTGGACAAAGAAGAGGTGGAAATCAATGTGCTGACTGATATCTACAAAGGATAATATGTTTAAGGCCACCTTATTGATTGAGGAAGCAATTATAAACATACACATTGAGACTATTGCACATAGATTTATTGTATTCCATGAGGAATAATGCAATATCAAAGCCACATTTCACTGAGACGGACCAACATAGTGTTGGACGCCCCTACAGAAGGATCTCCGTGAGTTGGAGGTGTGCTGTTGGCTTGCTTGTGGTGAGAAATGGGTCTAGTTGCCTTAAACCAGTGGTTCTCAACATTTTTCTTTCCACTCGCATACCACTTTAAGTATTCCCAATGCCATGAGTGCTCTGTGATTAGTAAGGGATTGCTTAAGGTGATATGTGGATGGAAATAAAAAGTTTGAAAACCACTGTTTTAATCGTACATAATTGATTCATTATGTGCAAGGTTTCATAACTCCAAAGGAAATAGGCCAATGACAATTTTTCTCAAGCAAAATATTTAAGTAACAATTGGGTCTAGAGCAGTGATTCACAACCTTCCCTCCTACTCACATACCACCTTAACTAATCTTTTACTAATCACAGAGCACTTATGGCATAGGGATTATTTAAAGTGGTATGTGAGTGGTATGGGTCCTCTACCGGCATCACCTACGGCTCCTAGAACGCTTCCACCAGCGTTGTCTCCGCTCCATCCTCAAAATTCATTGGAGCGACTTCATCCCTAACATCGAAGTACTCGAGATGGCAGAGGCCGACAGCATCGAGTCCACGCTGCTGAAGATCCAGCTGCGCTGGGTGGGTCACGTCTCCAGAATGGAGGACCATCGCCTTCCCAAGATCGTGTTATATGGCGAGCTCTCCACTGGCCACCGTGACAGAGGTGCACCAAAGAAGAGGTACAAGGACTGCCTAAAGAAATCTCTTGGTGCCTGCCACATTGACCACCGCCAGTGGGCTAATATCGCCTCAAACCGTGCATCTTGGCGCCTCACAGTTCGGCGGGCAGCAAACTCCTTTGAAGAAGACCGCAGAGCCCACCTCATTGACAAAGGACAAAGGAGGAAAAACCCAACACCCAAACCCAACCAACCAATTTTCCCCTGCAACCGCTACAACCGTGTCTGCCTGTCCCGCATCGGACTTGTCAGCCACAATCGAGCCTGCAGCTGACGTGGACCTTTACCCCCTCCATAAATCTTCGTCCGCGAAGCCAAGCCAAAGATGTGAGTGGAAAGAAAATGGTTGAGAACGATTCCCTTAAACACTTAGGTACTAGTGATCATGTGCATGAATTGGAGTGTATCAGATTGGGGAGCTGTGTAATTGAAAAGATCATGGCACTGGATAGTGAAGAGACGTCATGGTTGTCTCATGTTTTGGGTGCATCTAAAATAAAGTGCAAGTCAAATGGGCTTGAGAAATAGAGAACAATCCATCATAATGTGAACCTTCTACTGAAAGGAGAATTAAGCAGTTAAACCCAAGTCCTTCCTGGGAAGCTGTAATATTGGATGTGTCGTGTGCCCACCATTCTTGTCATTCAACATTGCTAAGGGTGTAACTAAAAGAATGAGCTTGTGTGACATTCTCCTTTAATTGCTTAATAATATGCATTTGGAGCTGGAGGACAGGGTGTGAAGAAGAGGCGGTATTGATGTATCTGTCCTTGAAAATATCAAGATGTCAGTGGGCTTGTAAAGTGATACAATTTTGAAGTGAAACTTTTAAATTGTACCAGATCTGCTGCCAATCTGCTTGAAAAAACAATTCAACTAGGACAAGTGATCTGAAGTGAGTTCTAATCTATATCTTTTGACCTCAATAAAAGCTGAAATTCCATTTACATTTAGTGTACACACTTCAGATATCAAAGACAGCAGCTGTAAAATGATCTGTTCTTTTATTGAGAATTTTTTTGGCCAAACAGTTTTATCATCTAGACGCACTGCATGCATGAAACAAACTGATATCAGGTTTGTGAGGCCAGTGCTGGCGCCATGCTTCCAGTGAGTGTAAGCGATCATGTCTTTGACAGAATAATACATATATCTTGAAATCACATTTTACATTATACAAGAAGGTATTTCTTCTGGTAACAAAAAAAAACTTCATTACATTTAAAATAAATGAGTTAAGGTAATTAGGGTGGTTATCAACTTCCCATTGCTTCAAGGCATTGGTTGATTTGTTGAAACTAATATGTTGATTTGTTGAAACTAATATATATGGGATGAAGGGGAAAGTTTGGTAATTGGTTCTATGCTCATTTGAATTTGCAAGAATAAGCAGTATTTCATTGAAATACACAAGATTCTGAGAGGGGTTGGATATGGTTGACAATGTGATCCTGATATGTTGTTTAGGGAATATATAAGTAGGGAGTCATAATTGTAGAATCAGGGGTCACCCATTTAAGATGTAGATCTTGAGGAATATCTGAGGTCCAGGAACTTTTTAATTCTCTACTATGGCAGCCATGCAAATAAAGTCATTAACTTGGCGGGAAAATTTCCAGTATAGAGCAGTGTCAAGGGTTAAAGACAAGGACAGATCAGCTATGATCTTACTGTATGGTGCAGAAAGCTTTAGGGCCTATATCATTGCTCCTTTTTCCTCAAGCATTTTTTAAACTCTGCCATATTTTCTGTTACAAAAGAGGGACATTACAGTGAACATAACAAAAATAGGAGCAGGAGTAGCTCATCGAGCCTGTTCTGCCTTTCAACAAGATCACAGCTGATTGGACTCCGCTTCATTCACCTGCCAACATCTCACGATCTTAATTTTCCAATTGAAAAGTCAATCTGTGCCTGAAATGCATTCACTCAGGCAGGTTCTACTGCTTCAATGTGCAGAAAATTCCACAGATTCAGCACTCTCTAGGAGAAGCAGGTTTCCATATCTTGGTTTTAAATCAACCCTCCTAAATCTTGAGGCTATGTCCCCGAGTTAAAGTCTCTCCTTTCAGTGAAAACAGCCTCTCTAGTTCTATCTTACTTATTGCTTTCATAATTTTATGTTTCTATAAGATCCTCCTTTTGTCCTTCTAAAGTTACTACAAATGCATCTGCTGTAACTTATGCCATCTCTTTCAAAATCCTGGGATACATTCTATTAGCTCCAGGGGACTTAGTTTTAGATCCATTTGTTTGCCCACCACCACTTCTCTAGTGATAGCAATTCTATCAAGTTACTCATCTCCCATTGCCAGCTTAACATTTAGCTGCTTTGTCTTGCAGCTTTTTTTTTTATTTTAGCCCACCTGACCTCCTCGTGAAGAGGATAGATTTGGAAGATGGCAAACAAAACAAAAATTAAAAATGGACTGCAGAATTAACTCTCTCTAAATTTCACTCTCAATGCACTCAGAATAAATGAATAACATTAAATGAGAGTGTCCTTTGGGTATTGCATCAGCTTATTGTTATTTGGTCAAGAATGTGTTTTGATTTCATGATTAAGAAAAGTGGTATTGAGTTGTATAAAGTTGTACAGTATGAAGTACCTCCTTGACATTACTGCATTTTATTCCTGAAAATTTTTCACTACATTTCACTACATTGTAACAATATATACTGTATCTGGCATAATTTCTAATAAAGGACATCATGGTCATGTGGTAATGAGTTTTTATTGCAGTTTCATACCCACTGACTGATCATCAATTTTTGACTTAAAAAACTACATTGGAAATGAAAGATAAATTGGGCTGAACTACTTCAGAATTAGATTCAAATCACATTGTGTATTGCAGCAGAAAGAAGTGAATACAGTGAATTAATAGAGGTATTCCCACAGCTTCTATTCATCTTTCAAGTTCAGAGACATAAAATTTCTTTTCAGGTGTATTAATATCAGAGGTTCAATCATTCATTTCTAAAATGATTGCAAGTATGATATTATTTTAGCTGCCCTAAAGACTTTTAGATTGGAGCCCTTAGAATTTATCCACAGCAACTGCATAAAAGTAATTGTATATGTACTTGTCTGTGAGATTAACCGTCAGTATTTTTCGTGAAGATCTACATAAATGTTTAACTATATATATGTAGGATAGAAAGTTATAAGCCATGGAAGCAGGCCCATCAGCCCACTGCATCCATAATGACTGTCAAGCACCCTTCTACATGAATCCAGGGCAGTTGTCAAAAGCCAACCATCCTATCTACCAATTCATCTTTGGAATGGAGGAGGGAGCCTGCATTCCCACAGGGAGTAGATGGAAAATGACACAGACAGCAAGGATCCTGGCAACAACTCTAAACAGTGTGCCAGTGTGTTAACTGGCCTTGAGATGGCTTTATGTACTTTATGATATCTTGGATGTATGTTTCTTATTTAGCTCAATGGTAATTTTGTTTGAAATGCTCATTTGAAGTGTACTAGGCATTATTTGACTTTGTTAAAGATATTGCCATATTGAGTTAAGCAATATCTGGAAATTACACTTGGAATTTCCACATTCTTAATCCAACCTGATAGATTTTAGCTGTTAAGAAGAGCTCAGGCCCAAAATATCAGAACTGTACCTTCACTTCCTATGGACGCTGCGAGACCAGCTGAGTTCCTGTGTATCTTTGATACATTTTAAAGGCAAGTTTTAAGGGTTAGTGAATTAGTAAAATGCAGGAAGGAAGGAGAGAACGTTTAGAAACAATCTCAACAGCAGTGAAAACAAGAAAACTCTTTTAGTCTTAAGTGACTTGGTTTTCTTTGCAACTGTTCAGGCAATTCACCCCACCTCTTTTCTACAACCATGGTTTCACTCTAATTTGGTGAGGGAGTGAGTTGGGGATAGAAGGGATGGAGGGAGAGGACACCAGAGCCTATTTGGTTGTTTAGTGGGAGTCTGTCGGCTAAGTGCAAGAGTGAGAGAGAAGCTAATGTGCCTCCTCTATGGAAGGGGGGAGTTTTGTTGGTGTATGACAGGGGTGTCAAACTCAAATTCACGGAGGGCCAAATTAAAAACTTGGACTAAGTCGAGGGCCAAACTAAATACTTATTGAAAATTTTCAACAACATCTGCATGTTTTCTCTTCTTTCAACATATATAATGTTAAACTTTTTCTTATTAAAATAAATGTTTAATAATAGTTTTGGATAAACTCTTTCCAGAAGCATTAAAAAATGAGAAACAAAATATTCAATAAATAATATTTCTCTATAGAGGATTTGTCAAATGTTGCTAGTGTGCTGTCGAATAGTAAAATCTGAGGGCTATTGAGAATGTGGGAGAATAACATGATTCCTGAAACAATCAAATGGGTGACTGATTGTGGGCTTGAACTCTAGCAGGGTTATTTGCCATGCCCTTTTTCCATTGGTACAGATATCCTTTGATTTACACACTTTTCAAGTTTTATGCCTAATGAGCTTGTATCCAGGTGCAGGACCATTTTTAACCAAGAATATATTTATCACTGTGACATGAAACTATTGGAAGATCGTTTTATCCTGAGATTAAAGTTCATAATACTTACTCAGGCCTGTGTGCGGGAGGGCGGGGTTTGCAGGGTTGGACAACGACAGTGCGGGAGCATCGGCTCACGCTGCAGGGCGGCATCTCGGCGGATCAGCGGCCCCGTCACCGTGTCGCGGGTCGGCCTGTGGCAGGGAGGGGGAGTGGGCAACGGTCCTGGCGAGGTCAAGCCCCACCTGAGTTTCTGCCGGACCTCCCTTGACCTGCTGAGTTTCTCCCAGACCCCCCATGACCTGCTGAGTTTCTGCCGGACCCCCTTTTCTTTCCGTGCCGGTGTCCCAGGACCTTCCAGGGCAGTCTCCGCGCTCAGGACCGCGCTGGGATCCCGGTCAGCGGTGGAGGAGCAGGTGAGCGCGGCTAATCCCGATCCAGCCCACGCCACTCCCGAGATTGGCGGGGGGTTCCACCCTACCTGCCTGACCAGCCTCAATTTCCACGTGTACTCTGGGCACCCGCCGCTGGTCCGGTGGGAAGGCGCAGGGCGGCCGGCGGTTGGCACCCCCATCGCCCGGCGGGGAGCCCCAATCTTCCCTCTGGCGTCACGACTCCATCTGCATCTCCAAGAAACGCTGTGCCACTGGGGTTCCGGGCGCTGGGAAGTGGCCTTGGCTTCCCCTGACACCGGCCAGGCGCGCTGCGGTGGGGGGATGGGCGGGGGGACACGACAGCGTGTTTATAAAACCATCCACCACTACTTTTCAAGGAGCAAGATTTTTCTCTCTCTCTCTCACCCTGGGACACAGCGGTTACTGTGCATGCGCTATACTTGCGCGGCGGCCAGCGGGCCACCTCTAATACATTTTTGATATGATCTTGCGGGCCAAATATAATTATATGGCCCGCGGGCCAGAGTTTGACATGTGTGGTGTATGAGATGAAATTTATTGTACATTTTCTTGCCTGCTATTTTACTGCTTAGTTGGTGGGGTTGGGGGGGAGGGGGGGTGGTCAGTCTGAGAGGCAGAAGCCTGCATGATCAATTCTTCAGCTGACTGGAAAGGAGTTATGGCCTATTAAGCATCTCAGTTGGGGTGAGGCAAAGCACACAATCTGCTCAATGGCTCAGTGAGGGGGAGAAATGCAGATTGGTGAATCTGATGGAGCAGGCTGGTTGTCATTAAAGGAGGGGAAGTCTGATGGGAAGAGAAACATATAAAAAGGGATTTTCTTGTCCTGAGGCCGGAGTTGATGATTGTAATGGTCAAAGTTAATCACTGAGAACAAAATGATTGCATCTTTTACTGAAACAGAGATTTAGATTGGAGCACAATGTACATAGTGTATATAGTTACTGTATCTAGACTGTGCTTACAGCGATTGGCTGAGAACTAAGCCACACCTATTGTCTGGGCCTTAAAGGGTTGTGTCCCTAGCCAGGTCGGATCATTCCGGACTGGTCGGCCACCTGTGAAGAGCTACGGTCTTTTGCTAATAAAAGCCTTGGTTTGGATCAACAAGTCTTTGGTTCTTTCGACGAGCTCTACAATTTTATTAGCAAAAGAATTTTTTTTGAAAAGGGATGGAGCGTTTAACTCGGCCAGAAAAACTTGATATCGACCCACAGTCAGCTACAGCCCTCAAAGCCTTTAACTTCTGGCTGCTGAACTTTGAAAACTTCCTGAGATTCATTTAGGTAGAGGAGGATAACCAGCGTCTAACAGCATTGCTGTCTATGGTGTCCTTGAGAGTCTACGAGAACATCCAGGATGAGACCACTTACACCGCAGCCATAAAGGTACTGAAAGGACTGTATGATCAACCGGTAAACAGAGTTCATGCCCGGCTCGTGCTTGCGTCGAGGAAGCAACAGCCCGGTGAGTCCAGCAGGGCATATTTACAAGTATTAAAGGCATTGGGCAAGGACTGTAACTGTGTGGACAAAACTGCTGCCGAGATCACAAATGATCTCGTCCGGGATGCCTATGTGGCCGGGCTCAGATCGAATGAAGTGAGGCTGCGCTTGCTCGAACAAGGGGTAAAAAACTAGAGGACGTGGCCCGGATTGCAATCACAATGGAGGATGCAGCCTTAAAGTCCACCGAGCTCTCTAGGGACTGGACCCCTCGTTCTGATGTGAGTAGAGTGCCCTTCTACCCTACCACCCCCCGAGATACTGATGGCCTGTTGGCTGCTGCTACACTGCCCCGTGCAAACGCAAAGTGTTATTTCTGCGGGAGGGACAAGCACAGCAGGTCCCAGTGCCCAGCAAGAAAAGCCAGGTGCCAGAAGTGCCTTAAAAACGGCCACTTTGCTGCAGTCTGTAGGTCTAAAATGGCCGTCAGCAAACACAGTGCCTCGTGTGAAGCCCAATCGCCACTATCCCATTCAAACTCTTCTTCCTCAGAGCTCTCGTGCAATGAGAGCGAGGGCTCCCCTGCACGGCAACGCCTGATGTCATGGAGACGCTGAACCCGGAAGGGCAACCCACCCTCGCAACCATGGTGTTGGCCCGCCTCTCGCCCCCGTGCGGAACACTCGACGCTACCTCTGCTGCTGCCGCCGCCACAGACACCCCCGGGCCGACGCTACCGCCGCTGCTGCCGCCGCCACAGCCACTCCCGGGGCCAACGCTCCCGCCACTGCTACCGCTGCCACAGCCACCCCCGCGGCCAACCAGATGCTCACCCTAGCGTCCATCGCTGACGACCGCCAGGGCCCGACCGCCGCGACCAACGACCTACCCACCGCCAATCGCGAGCAACTACAAACCCCACTACTTACCATTCACCCGCCAACGCCGCCACAACAGTACTTCCGGGAGGTCCTCCAACCTGCTCCTCGAGCGTTGACTACGTCATCCCGTTGCGTGACGTCATCGCGCAAAACTCCCCTGTCAACTGCTTCAATAACATTAAACCAGCAATGCTCTCATCCCCTCACCAGAGCAATGGAACTGATTAAAGTGCATGGACACTACACCAATTGCTTATTTGACTCTGGGTCAACTGACAGTTTTATCCAGCCAGATCTGGCCCTCCGTTGGGGACTTGACATTATCCCCACTACCCAGAGGATCTCATTAGCGACGAGGTCGCACTCGACTGGGATAAAGGGATATTGCATCGCCACGCTGGAAGTACAGGGCGTGACGGTCACCCACTTCAAATTATTCGTCCTTCCCCAATTGTGCGCCCCAGTGTTGCTGGGATTAGACTTCCAGTGTCAGTTCCAAACGGTGTCCCTACACTTTGGGGGACCCCATGCCCCCCTCTCGGTCTGCCATCGCCCCACTCCCGAAGCACCTGAGCAACCCACCCCCGTGCCCCGGGGCCAATCCTGCGGCCTTTCCACACTCCGGATTGCCCCGCCAGCACTCTTCGCAAACCTCACCCCTGGCTGGAAGCCTGTGGCCACCAAAAGTCGGCAATATAGTTACGAAAACAGGCAATTCATTAGGAGTGAGGTGCGTAGATTGCTGGATGAGGGCATCATCGAACCCAGTTCAAGCCCCTGGAGAGCCCAGGTGGTGGTTCGCGCTCCTGGATGCGTACCCCCTGCCACACATCGCGGATGTGGTGAACCAAATCGCCCAATACCGCATTTTCTCCACCATTGACCTACGTTCGGCCTACCACCAGCTCCCGATCCGCTGCGAGGACCGACCATTCGTGGCCTTTGAAGCGAATGGGCGGTTATATCAATTTCTCAGGGTACCATTCGGGGTCACGAATGGTGTTGCGGTCTTCCAGCGGGAAATGGACAGGATGGTGGACCAGAACGGGCTAACCGCTACCTTCCCGTATCTGGACAATATCACCATCTGCGGCCACGACATGCAGGACCACGATGCCAACCTAGACAAATTTCTTCAAACTGCCCGTCGGCTAAACCTGACTTACAATTTGGACAAGTGTGTCTTCCGGACCACACGACTCGCTATTCTAGGTTGTGTGGTGGAGAACGGGATAGTCATGCCAGATCCTGACCGCATGCGTTCCCTAATGGACTTACCCCCCCCACATCCCCACATACCCAGAAAGCTCTCAAACGTTGCCTGGGCCTTTTCTCGTACTACGCCCAATGGGTTCCACACTACGCCGACAAGGCGCGTCCTCTTAAGACCACCTCTTTTCCCCTCTCGACCGAAGCCACAGCGGCTTTCGATCGAATCAAATCCGACATCGCTGCTGCGACGCTGCACGCGATCGATGAGTCTGTCCCATTTCAAGTCGAGAGTGATGCATCCGACTTCGCCCTGGCAGTCACCTTGAACCAGGCCGGTCGGCCTGTAGCCTTCTTCTCCAGAACCCTCCAGGGTCCGGAGAGTAGACACTCCTCGATCGAGAAGGAGGCCCAGGTCATAGTTGAAGCAGTGCGTCGTTGGAGACATTACCTCGCTGGGAGGGCTTTACACTGTTGACTGATCAACGCGCGGTCTCCTTCATGTTCAGCAACACCCAGCGTGGTAAGATAAAAAACGACAAAATCGCCAGATGGAGAATCGAACTCTCCACCTTTAACTATGACATCCTCTACCGGCCTGGTAAGCTCAACGACCCGCCTGACACGCTCTCCAGGGGGACGTGCGCCAGCATACAGATGGACAGACTACAGAAACTCCATGAGGCGCTCTATCATCCAGGGGTCACTAGGTTTGCTCACTTTGTCAAGGCGCGCAATTTACCCTACACAGTCGAGGAGATCCGCTCCATGACCCGAGCCTGTTCGGTGTGCGCTGAATGCAAGCCCCACTTCTTCCGTCTGGATAACTCGCACGTTATCAAAGCCACACGCCCCTTCGAGCATCTTAGCGTAGACTCTAAGGGGCCCCTACCGTCGACCAACCGTAATAACTACATCCTTGCGGCCATCGACGAGTACTCCCGCTTCCCGTTCACTGTGCCCTGCCCAGACACCACTGCCTCCTCAGTGATACAGGCCCTTCACAGTATTTTTGCCATTTTTGGGTTCCCCAATTCCATCCACAGTGATAGGGGGTCCTCATTCATGAGCGCAGATCTGCGACAGTACCTTCTGGAGTGTGGTATTGCTTCAAGCAGGATCACGAGCTATAACCCACGCGGTAACGGCCAGGTCGAGAGGGAGAATGCCACCATATGGAGAGCGGTTACACTGGCTCTCCGGTCTAAAGGTCTCCCCACCTCTCACTGGCAGGAGGTTCTCACTAGTGCCTTACACTCCATCCGCTCCCTTCTATGTACTGCAACAAATGCCACCCCCCACGAAAGGATGTTCCTTTTCCCGAGGAAATCCGAATCAGGAACCACGGTACCGGCATGGCTCACCGTCCCGGGCAACGTCCTTTTGTGACGCCACGTCCGGCACTCAAAGAACGACCCCTTGGTCGACCGAGTGACTCTACTCCACGCAAACCCACATTACGCTTACGTTGAGTTCCCAGACGGGCGGGAGGACACTGTTTCGGTGCGGGACCTAGCTCAGGACGCGGTAGACCCAGCAAACCCCCCAACTCCTCATTCTCCAGGCCCCGTGCCGCAACAGAAGGACAAACAGCACCCCAATGACCCGGGCCACCCTGCCGACAACACGACTGGGGAATTGAACGACGGAGCAGTCGCACCCGACGAGCCCGCTGGCGACACCACTCCAGCGACCCCAATCCCGGCACCACGGCGGTCACGCCGGATGGTCAGACCCCCTGACCGCTACAGTCCTTGACCTACCCCTTCCTTTCATTCTCTCCCTCGTTTTTTTTTCCCCAGGGTCAATTCTCCAAGAAGGGGTGAATGTGATAGTACATCTATCACCAATGTACATAGTGTATATAGTTACTGTATCTAGACTGTGCTTACAGCGATTGGCTGAGAGCTAAGCCACACCTATTGTCTGGGCCTTAAAGGGTTGTGTCCCTAGCCAGGTCGGATCATTCCGGACTGTTCGGCCACCTGTGAAGAGCTCCAGTCTTTTGCTAATAAAAGCCTTGGTTTGGATCAACAAGTCTTTGGTTCTTTCCAAGAGCTCTACACACAGACACAGCAGGAACTGCTGTTTACTTTAGAAACACAACAACAATGGGAGAAAAGATAAACCCACAGTCTTGATATTAACTCTGCTTTGACAAATGGGAGGAGGCCACAGAGATGGAAATAAATGTTGAAATGTATCCCAAACATAAGAGGTCAAGGCACTTTGGCTGTGGCCAGTGGCATTGGAAGGGCATCAGTTGTGTTCATCCCTTTGTAATGAAGTGGATTCGAGATGCAGGCGTGAATGCTGGGAAGTTAGGAGTTGCTGGCAGGCTCAAGGGCTAAATCTGTCACTTTGTTTTGGTGTGGTACTCCACATCGGATCCATTTTAGTCATAGGTATAGAAACAACACTTTGGCCCAAACATTAAACATCCATTTATTCTCTCCACATTCCCATTAACCTCTTAGATTCTACCACTCAGCTATACACAAAGGAATTTAACAGCATTTGATTAACCCACCAAATCTGGATGTGGAGGAAATCAGAGCACCTAAAGCGAGGTGAACAAGCAGACTCCACACAGACAGCAGCAGTGGTCAGGATGGAAGCTGAGTTGGTGGAGCTGTGGAGTTTTAGTTCTATCATCTGTGCTGCTGTGCCACCCATGTGGGATTCCACCATGGGATTCACCTCCAAGATACTGTTATTTGTTGTCCCTCACTGATTTCCCTGGGGATTTGCAACCTGCTGACCAGGAGGCAATGGGAAAGGAGTCCCTTCACTACCATTTTTTTGTTTTATTTTAATGTTTTTTTAAAACTATCTCTATGTGTTTATATGCAGAATAATAAAGGTTACATTTATATTTAAAATGAGTCATTTAAGTCTGTTTAATTTTTGTCTTTGATAGTTGTTAAATGTCTCTGAAAGTATGAGACATATAAAAACTGATTACATCCAAAAGAGCTTTTGATAGGTGGCGCAGGTTTGCCATTAGGCTGAGTCTATTGAAGTTTAACAGGGCCATTTTGGGGACAGAGTCTCCGCTGGAAGTCTACTCATTGTTCAGACCTTGTGACGAATGTAAGACTGTGGTGGGTCTGTAAGATTGGCGTTCAGTGTCCACCTCAGGTAAGTGTGGGCTTAGATCAAGATTGTCTAGTCCAACAAATATAAAGCAGCTATTCTTTTTAAGGAAATGTGTGTAGCATGTCATTGCTATCAGAAAGAGGAGGGAATCATTTGGTACATTCAAATCAGTAATACACAGTATAATTAGGAGGTTGACTTACATTACTTATGTTGGTCATATTTTCTCAAAGAGATCCTCTTGGTGAAATTATGATATAAACAGCCATCTGTTGAAAGTAAACACATATTCCTTGAGTAACAGGAAGACCAGCAATACTGCCCACTACCTGGAACATAAGAAACATGAACAGAATTAGGCCATGTGCACTCCTTGTGCCTGCTCAGCCATTCAATCAAGTCATGTCTGATCTTTTATCTCAGCAGTGCTTTTCTTGATTCCCTTAACCTCTAAAAATCAATCTGTCCTGACCTCACTCAGTGATTGACCCTCTATAGCCCTCTTGAGTAATGAGTTCCAAAGGTTCACATCAGTTTGACAGAAGAAATGTCTCCTCAAATCTATCCTGAATCCCTGACACCTTATTTTCAGACTGTGACCCTGGTACTTGACACTCTAACCAGGGGAAACATTATCTGTATATTAACTCTGTCAAGCCTGGTAAAAATGTTGTGCATTTCACCTTTCAGTATTCTGAAGTTGAGAATATATAGGCCCCAGTTTACTTAATCTTTCCTCATGTAACACCACTTCCTTCCCACAAATCAATCTATTTGCCTCAAGGGAGAAATTGATTCTCTGTGCATTAGAAGCATGTAGAAAAATGTCATTTATTTCTCTGTTAGGTTTTTGTTCAGCAGAGCACTTTTTAAAATTTTAAATAATCCACTCCCCCTCTGGTATATTTTTGGGTGATTGAGAGAAAGATACAGAGACAGATTATACCATTTCTGCTGATATTCTGAAGGTGAATGCTTAGATATTGGATCAGTTTATTTCTTGTGCACTGAAGCACCTTTGTTTGTGATGCTGGTTTAGGATTCCTCTTTTCCTCTGCCACCCGGGCCCCAACTTTAAAATTGTTCTGTTAGATGGAAAGTTCCTTGAAAGCAATATCATATTTCCTTCCTCAGAAGAAGCAAACGACAACTTTCCTGACAGGAGCTGCAAGTGGAGCTTGCAACAGCCATGCTTTTGTTGCTTGTCAGACCTTAGTGGACCTCTCCCCTTGGTGGCTGCCATCCAGCTATATGAAAGATGCAGGATTGCTGGAAAAAGTTGAGGGGAGTCATGATGATCCCCAAGTAAATTGTTTGCCCTCTGGTAGAAGCACCAGAAGTGTGCTTTTTTTGTTAATACTGGGTGGTGCATGAACATTGGGGTCATGTCAATTTCCTGCTCTACTGCCTTAGAGCAAATCTCAATTAAATGCCAACTTTTCTATCTCATTAAAATTAGAATCAGAATCAGGATTTATTGTCATTAAAAATATAAACATATTAATATTAATAATAATAATAATAGTGTACAAAAGTAAGGCAGTGTCTTTGGTTCATTATGCTGTTGAGTGCTCGTCTTTAGGCTCCTGTACCTTTTCCCTGATGGTAGCAGAGTGAAGATGGCATAGGCTGGGTGGTGGAGGACTTTGTGGAGAGAGACTGCTTTTTTAAGACATTGCCTCATGTAGATGTCCTCGATGGAGTGAAGTCTGGTGCCTCTGATGTCGCAGGCCGAGTTTATTCTTGTCCTGAGAGTTGGCGCCACCATACCAGGTCATGATGCAACCAGCCAGAATGCTCTCAATGGTACACCTGTAGAAGTTTACGAGAGTCTTCGGTGACATAACAAATCTCATCAAACACTTCAAAAAGTACAGCCACTGGTGAGCCTTCTTTGTGATTGTACAAATCTGAAGGCACCAGGGCAGATCCTTGGAGATGTTGACACCCAGGAATTTGAAGTTCTTAACCCTCTCCACTACTGAGTACCCAATAAGGACTAGGTCATGTTCCTTAAGTCCACAATCATCTTCTAGGTTTTTGTGATGTTGAGTACAAGATTGTTGTTACACCATTCAACGGGCTGATCTATCTCCCTCCTATATACTTCCTCATTGCCATTTGTGATTCTTCTGACAACTGTGGTGCCATCGGCAAACTTAAATGGAATTGGAATTGTGCCTAGCCACACAGTCATGAGCGTATAACGAGTAGAACAATGAGCTATGCACACATCCTTGGTGTGCACCTGTGCTGATAATCAGTGAGGAGGAGATGTTGTTTCCAATTCGTACTGACTGTGGTTTTCTGATGAGAAAGTCAAGGATCCAGGGTACAGAGGCCTAAGAGTTTGTGGCTTCTTGACCAGCACTGAGGGAATAATGATGTTGAAGGTCAAGCTGTAGTCTATGAAGAACAGCTGTATGTATGAATTGCTGTTTTCAAGGTGATCTAGAGCTTCTCACTTGAGTTCATAATCTCTCAGGATGCTGATAACAAACAGGAACTTGCAGAACTGCATGATGTGGTCAAGTAAACAAGAGATGGCCCAGCCTGACACACTACAAATCTTAGTCGCCAACTATTACCAGGCCTTGCCCAACTACCAGCAGCATGTAACTTACTGCACCTAGCACACTTGATCACTGCTACACCAAGATAATGAAGGCCTACCGTTCTTTACTGAGACCGCATTTTGGCAAGTCTGATCACCTGGCCATGTTCCTTCTACCTTCATACAGACACAGCCTAAAAAGAGAGGATCCAGAGATCATGAGAGCTAGAAGTTAGCTGAAATATGATTACAGGTCTTCCTTCATTCAGTGGATTGGGTGGTGTTCAAAGACACAGCTGAGAATCTGAACGATTACACCAGGGCTGTCACAGACTTTATCAAAACAGCTGTGGACAAGTGTATACCGACCAAATGGTTCAGGGCTTTCTCCAACCAGAAGCCCTGTATGAACAATGATTTCCTCACCTCAAAACCACAATCAATGAGGATTGGTAAGAACATCTCCTCCACAATCTCCATCAGAACTGGAGTATCACAGGGCTGTGTTCTGAGCCTCCTGCTCTACTCACTTTACAGTATAACAACACCATCTACAAATTTGCTGATCAGTCAGTATATAGGATGGAGATTGAAAACTTGGCTGAATGGTGCACCAACAACAACCTTGCACTCAAAGTCACCAAAACTAAAGAGCTAGCTGATTGTTGACTTTTGGAAGGGAAAACCAGAGGTGTACAATCCAGTGATTATTGGAGTATCAGAGGTGGAGAGGGTGAGCAAATTTAAGTTCTTCAGAGTCATTATCTCACAAGATCTTGCCTGGACCCAATGAACAAATGGCATCATGAAGAAAGCACATCAGCACCTCTATTTCCTCGTGAGTTTGCAGAGGTTTGGCATGACACCAGAAACCCTGGAAAATGTGTACAGAGGTGTGGTGGAAAGTGTGCTGACCGGCTGCATCATGGTCTGGTATGGGAACACCAATACCCTTGAGTGTAAAGCCCTGAAAAAAGGTAGTGGACACAGTCCAGGCATCACAGGAAAAACCCTTCCCGCCATCGAGAACATCTATAGGGAATGCTGCCATCGGAGAGTGGCAAAAATCATCAAAAATCACCACACCACCCAGCACATGCTCTGTTCTCTCTGCTGCCATCAGGAAAGAAACATAGATGCCACAGGTATTGCAAACCAGGTTCAGGAACAGCTGCTACCCTCCAAAATCAAACTCATCAACAACAAACTCAGTCAGAGACTCATTTAAGGGCTCTTGTGCACTTTATTGATTTTTTATTTGCTCTGTACTACAGTTAGTTTGTTTACATTAATTATCTGTTTACAGTTCTTTATTTGTTTACATGTATAAGCTGTGTACAGTTTTTTTTGGACTACCAATAAGTGGTAATTCTGTCGCACCCGTAAAAGAATCTCAAGGTTGTATGTCATGTCATGTATGTACTCTGACAATAAATCTGAAATCTGAAGTGACCCCACATCCCTCCAGGGATTGGGATGATCAGTGAGCCATGTTACATTGAGATGTATGAAATGGAATGACTGCAGTCATTCATGGATCCAAACAATAATGGGTCTGCTTATGCCTTCAACCTTGCAAAATAAATCTGGCAGCTGTTGTGTGCAATAGGTATTTTCTCAAAATAGAGCTTTTTTTTCAGCAATCTCCAAATCATTTTTATCCCATTTTTTCGTTATGGCTGACAAATGACAATCTTAGCATGTAAGTTCAGTTTTGGAATGTGGAGAAGAAACAAAAAGATATGTTTCATGTAAATTGCCAGTTACTGCAGTCTTTCCCTCTACAGTATGTGTCAGAAATCTGGGTGACTCAGTTCACGATTCAAAATTATTTATTGTCACGTAATAAAACAGAAAATGTGATAGTACATGAAATTTCCTTTAGTCTTTAGTAAGGCAGAACAAAGATTGCCACGAGCAGAAATTGCCCAGGACCCCTGACAAAAAATTAGCAACCTGGGAATTCATTAACTACCTCAAGTATAGTTGGAGCCATTGGAATTATGTTTGTA
The DNA here is from genome assembly GCF_036971445.1 of Narcine bancroftii. Classification (NCBI taxonomy): domain Eukaryota; kingdom Metazoa; phylum Chordata; class Chondrichthyes; order Torpediniformes; family Narcinidae; genus Narcine; species Narcine bancroftii. Next base: position 92,218,081 of record NC_091471.1, on the reverse strand, counting down.
TTTTTTAACAAAAGTCCTCAAATCAATGAGAATGTTAATGAATTTGTCACCCACATCAGTCATGGAAGAAGATGCTACACTCGTAACCCTTCATTTTGCAGAGAAATATGTAAGTTTTGAAATCAATGTATGGTCAGGCATTAGTTATGCAGAACTGATGCGTGTGAATAGACAGCCTCCTGCTGAGTTGAGCAGCCTGCCACTTAATTTTATATTTTAGTGCAGCAACAATTCCATTGAGAAATATGCACGATCTGTATCACTCTGCAGAGAGATTCCAAATACGAGTAGAGGGAAAAATTTGCAATATTTTGATTCATACTAATCAAACCAAAAAAAAACCTGACTGATATAGCAGCATGCTAATTTAACATTTGAGGCAAACTATTGACAATAATAAAGAAACAGATTGGAAACTCCTTGATGTGTTCTGGTTAGAACTTATGCACCCCAGTAATTTAGACGTGCAGCATGGTAACAGGCTATTTAAGCCCTGAGTTTGGTCCTGCTCAGTTTACACCCAATTAACTTACACCCCAGTGAGTTTATTTTGAATGGTGGGAGGAAACCAGAGCCCTGGGGAAAACCGACATAGACACGGGGAGAAAGTACAGACAGTGCGGGATTCGAACCCCAGTGCTGTAAAAGGCATTATGCTAACTCCTACGCCAACCATAACAATTAGTTAGTTAAGTGGCTACAATTCAGGAGTGTGGGGCACTTTGATATTGCATGTTGTTTAAAGTTGTTGGAAGGATGATTTCATTTGGAATTACAGAGTGACTTTCATGAGCCATTTGTTGGTTGTTGGACGTGCGGGATAAACATTTCATCTGTTTCAGTTTTAGGATTTTTTTTTCATCATGTGAGGTGAAGTGTAGTTCTTACTGCTTAGTATCTGGTTAAGTAATTGTAGATTCAAATGTTAGTTCAGAAAACCCTTATTTTATCACACCATTTTCCTCTACTTCAAAGATGAACTGATCCACAGTCCTGTGCAGATTCAGGCTTTGACAAAAAAAGTCATTTTACTTACAAATAACAACTGAAAGAATGGAAGATAAATGAATATTACTTGTCTCCTTTCAACATAAAACTAATAAACATGTCTTCCATTTACTTATTTTGAACGAAAGTTTGCTTGCTGCAGTTTGAGTGGAGTTCAACAATTCTCTTACTTTCTAGAATAAAAGCTTAACCCAGCTAGTTGTCACTGTTTGTGAGTTCAGAATGCTGACTATCGAATAGATCTTCAAATATAATTCATATAACCCTGGATTGTCTGTCAAGGAGGAATCTTCTGAAAAGTTAAAATAGAACTGTCAACCAAAACCCAAACTCCATCTCAGAATCTGTTCTTTGCTCAGTGTCAAATGACTTGGAACCACCCCCCCCTCCCCCAAATTATACTGAGATAAACAAAAGCCTCCTACACTTCAGAGAAAACAACAAAAACTTGTCCAATTTCTCTCAAAACTCATACTCTTTAAACCAGGCAACAACATGGCAAAGCTCTTCTGCACCCTTTCCAAAGCCTCCATATCCTTCCTGAAATGAGGTGATGAGAAAAGTGCAAGTATTTCAAAGGTGGCCTAACTTGTACATTGCATTCACCTGCCACTGATATCCTTGGATGGCCAAGAGGCAAAGTACTGAGGTGATTTCCTGTATCTACATCCATGCACCAATGACTTGGACTGAATGACATTCTACCTGATCTAACTGACCACACCAAGGTCTTGCCAATTTTCAGTGGGCAGGTGAATATGCTGAGGATTTGGTTAATAGAGATATGAAGCTATCCTGTTCTCAGTAATGCAGAATAGAAGTTAGAAATCCAATGTAGGCTACATGAACCTCTTTTAAAACCATGTGGAACTCATTGATCACTAGTGTTCTTAATAATACCTTTGACTTTGCAGTATTTTCTCTGGTTCCTCCTTATGGATTATTCCCAATCATTTAAAATTAATCTTGTTGCAGAAAATGCAAGTAGCTTGGAAATAGTAATGAGCTTCTTTCATAATAATGACCATCAGATTCAAAATGGCGGGAGCGTGCTGTGCTGTACGGACGTGAGTAGAGTGGTCCTAATTTATCTATTTATTTAAAAATTCAGGTGTGTATTTATTTATTTATTTAAATTGTAAGGGGAAGGGTTTGTTGGTGTAAATTTAAAGTTAAAGTAGTTAATTTAATTTTAAGTTAAAATTTAAAAGGGGGAGGGGGCTAGTGCGCAGGCTTGTGGTGACGTCAGCAGGGAGGGAGTTTTAAAAACAAAGAAAACCTTACCTCAGTTGAGGTCCAGTTGGCAAGGATCGAAGAGGCGGGAGCGTGCTGTGCTGAACGGATGTGAGTAGCGTGGTCATTTAGTCTTAATTAAGAGTTAATAATTTAGGTGGGGATTGCTGTTCAGTGCAGAGACAGTAATTGAACAGGGAGTGCAGGTGGGAGTAATTAAAGGAAACTGGTTAGGATTGGACAGTGCTAGTGGTCACATTGAGTAATGTATTAAAGTAAAGGAAAGGTTTTTGGGAGTGGCAGCGAGTGAGCGGGAGCACAGGTTGAGGGCGAGTCACTGCACATTAAGGTAAGATAGTCTTTATTACTACTTCATTGGAGTAAAGGATGAGTGTTAGGGCTGTGTGTTGTTGGGAGTGCCAGATGTGGGAGGTCCTGGAGTCTTCCAGACTCCTGGATGTCCATATCTGCACTAGGTGTGTCAAGCTGCAGATTCTTAGGGACCGTGTTAGGGAACTAGAGCTGCAGCCCGATGACCTCAGGCTGGTTAGGGAAACAGAGGAAGTCATAGGCAGGAGTTACAGCTAGGTGGTCACGCCAGGGCCACGGGAGGAGGAAAGGTGGGTAACAGTTAGGAGAGGGACAGAAAAACATAAGGTGCCAGAGAGGAGCCCTATGAGTGTAACCCTCAGCAATAAGTACGCCTCTTTGAGTACTGTTGAGGAGGACATCAAAGTTGGGGAGAGCAGCAGTGGCTGTGCCTCTGGCACGGGGTCAGCCTCTGTAGCTCAGAAAGGTAGGGAAAGGAAGAGGAGGGCAATAGTGGTAGGGGACTCCATAGTTAAGAGGACAGATAGGGGATTCTGTGGACGCAGCAAGGAGAACCGGATGGTGGTTTTCCTCCCTGGTGCCAGGGTCCGGGATATTGCTGCTCGTGTCCCGGATATCCTAAAGTGGGAGGGACAGGAGCCAGAGGTCGTGGTACATGTAGGTACCAATGACATAGGGAGGAATAGAGAAGAGGCCCTAAAAAGTGAGTACAGGCAGTTAAGTAGGGAGTTAAAAAGAAGGACCGCAAAGGGGGTAATCTGTGGATTACTCCCTGTGCCACGTGACAGTGAGAATAGAAATAGAATGAGGTGGAGGATTAACACATGGCTGAAGGAGTGGAGTAAGGGACAGGGTTTTAAGTTTCTGGATCACTGGGACCTTTTTTGGGGTAGATGTGACCTGTACAGTAAGGACGGGTTACACTTAAATCCCAGGGGGACCAGAATCCTGGCAGGGGTATTTGCTGGGGCTACTCAGGATCCTTTAAACTAGAATGGTTGGGGGGAGGGAGCAAAATAGTACAGAGCAGTAAGGAGAAGGTTAGAATGCAAACAAAGAAAGTTTGTAGTAAGTATTTGAATATGGATGGGCAGGTGATAGAGAAAGGAAATGCTCTGGAAGAAGATGAAGGGCAATTGGAAGGAAAAGGAAATAATGTTGTTATTAAAGATAAGGGAAAACAGGGATTAAGAATTGGGAAATCTTTGAAATTCATATATTTTAATGCCAGGAGTATTGTAAAAAAGGTGGATGAGCTGAAGGTGTGGATTGATACTTGGAAGTATGATGTGGTAGCGATTAGTGAGACATGGTTGCAGGACGGATGTGATTGGCAGCTGAATATCCCTGGGTTTCGTTGCTTTAGGTGTGATAGAGTCGGAGGGGCAAGAGGAGGTGGTGTTGCATTGCTTGTCAGGGAGAATATTATAGCGGTGCTTAGGCAGGATAGATTAGAGGGCTCGTCCACAGAGGCTATTTGGGTGGAACTGAGGAGTGGGAAAGGAGAGGTTACACTTGTAGGGGTGTATTATAGACTATCCGGAGGGGACCGAGACCTAGAGGAGCAAATCTGTAGGGATATAGTAGATATTTGTGATAAGCACAGGGTTGTAATTATGGGAGATTTTAATTTTCCACATATAGATTGGGAAACACATTCTGTGAAAGGGCTGGATGGGTTAGAGTTTGTGAAATGTGTGCAAGATAGTTTTTTACAACAATATGTAGAGGTGCCGACCAGAGAAGGAGCAGTGTTAGATCTGCTGTTGGCAAATGGGATGGGTCAAGTGACGGAGGTTAGTGTTGGCGAGCACTTCGGGTCCAGTGATCATAATGCCATCAGCTTCAATGTCATTATGGAAAGAGATAAGTCAGGGCCAAGGGTTGAGGTTTTTGGTTGGGGGAAAAGCTAGATTTGAGGAGATGTGAAAGGACTTACAGGGTGTGCATTGGGACAATTTGTTTTATAGGCAGGATGTAGTAGAGAGATGGAAGTCTTTTAAAGATCAGATTTTGAGAGTGCAAAAGCTTTATGTTCCTGTTAGGTTAAAAGGAGGGGCAAAAGGTTTGAGAGAGCCGCGGTTTTCAAGGAATATTGGAAACTTGGTTCGAAGAAAAAGGGAGGCGTACGTTAGGTATAAGAAACATGGAATTAAGGAGATGTTTGAAAAATACATTGAATGTAAGAGGAATCTTAAGAGAGGAATTAGGAAAGCTAAAAGAAGGTACGAGGAGACTATAGCAAGCAGGGTGAAAATTAATCCAAAAGGGTTCTACAAATATGTTAATGGTAAAAGGAAAGCGAGAGACAAAATTGGTCCCTTAGAGAATCAGAGCGGAAAACTGTGTGTGGAGCCTAGAGAAATGGGGGAGATATTGAACAGTTTATTTTCTTCGGTATTCACCAAGGAGAAGGATATTGGGATATGTGAGATAAAAAAAAAAGCAAATTGGGTAAATATGGAGAATATAGTGATTACGAAAGATGTAGTGTTAGGGCTTTTGAGGAATATAAAGGTGGATAAGTCTCCGGGACCAGACGGGATCTTCCCCAGGACATTGAGAGAAGTAGAGGAGGAAATAGCAGAGGCTCTGACGGTAATTTTCCAAATGTCATTAGAGATGGGGATAGTGCCGGAGGATTGGCGTATTGCGCATGTGGTTCCGTTATTTAAAAAGGGTTCAAGGAGGAAGCCTGGCAATTATCGGCCTGTAAGTTTGACGTCTGTGGTAGGTAAATTAATGGAGAAAGTTCTTAGAGATAGTACTTATAAATATCTGGATAGACAGGGTCTGATCAGGAGCACTCAACATGGATTTGTAGGCGGAAGGTCCTGTTTGACCAATCTGATTGAATTTTTTGAAGAGGTGACTAGGAATGTGGATGAGGGTAGCGCGGTGGATGTTGTCTATATGGACTTCAGAAAGGCCTTCGATAAGGTACCACATGGAAGGTTAGTTAGGAAGGTGCAGTCTTTAGGTATAAATTTTGAGGTAGTCAAATGGATTGAACATTGGCTGAAAGGGAGAGGCCAGAGAGTGGTAGTGGAAAATTGTCTGTCAGGTTGGAGGCCGTTGACCAGTGGTGTGCCTCAGGGATCTGTATTGGGCCCATTGTTGTTCGTTATATACATTAATGATCTAGATGATAGGGTGGTGAATTGGATTAGTAAATATGCAGACGATACTAAGATAGGTGGAATAGTGGATAATGAAGAAGGTTTTCAAGGATTGCAGAGGGATTTGGGCTGCTTAGAAAAGTGGGCTGAAAAATGGCAGATGGAATTTAATGCTGATAAGTGTGAGGTGCTTCATTTTGGTAAGAAGAATCAGAACAGGACATACGTAGTAAATGGGAGAGCATTGATGAATACAGAAGAGCAGAAGGATTTAGGAGTAACGGTATTGTTCCCTGAAGGTAGAAACTCATGTGAATAGGGTGGTGAAGAAGGCTTTTAGTATGCTGGCCTTTATCAATCATTGCATGGAATATAGGAGTTGGGAAGTGATGTTGAGATTGTATAAGGCGTTGGTGCGGCCTAATTTAGAGTTCTGGTCGCCTAATTATAGGAAGGATATAAACAGAGTGGAGAGAGTGCAGGGAAGATTTACCAGACTGTTACCTGGGTTTAAGCATCTAGAGTACAGGGAGAGATTGGGCAGATTAGGTCTTTATTCTTTGGAGCGTAGAAGGTTGAGAGGGGATTTGATAGAGGTATTTAAGATTAAGAAAGGGATAGACAGAGTAGATGTGGATAGACTATTTCCGTTAAGAGTAGGAGAGATTGAAACAAGAGGAGATGAGTTAAGAGTTAAGGGGCAGAGGTTTAGAGGTAACATGAGGGGGAACTTCTTTACTCAGAGAGTGGTAGCGGTGTGGAATGAGCTTCCGGGAGAAATAATGGCGGCAGAGTCAATTTTATTATTTAAGAAAAAGCTGGACAGGTATATGGATGAGAAGAAGGTGGAAGGTTATGGTCATTGTGCAGGTAGGTGGGACTAAAGAGGAGTGTTTGGTTCGATGCGGACTAGAAGGGCCTAATGGCCTGTTTCCATGCTGTAATTGTTATGATAAGTGAAAACAACAAAAGGCGGCTTATAAGGTACAGTAACTTGCTCGTTACAGAACTGTGAGAGCTCCCAATGAAATGCATCTATTATTCCAAGCACTTTGGTATTATTGAGGAATGATAATTCAAGAAGGACGTAACAGCTGATCTACTGACTATTTGCCTCTAGACTAAATCAGACCTGTATTACACAGGTCTGTTGCCCTTGTGTCTATACACACGTAAGCACTGGGGATGCATGCAATGTCAATCAAACTGAAATGGGTAAGAGATTACTGATAACTTAGATGGATATGTAGCAGCCTGTGAACTGTTAGGTCTGCTTTGTTCATGAATGAGTGAGACAAACACCAGACTGAGTCGAAATCAGGGTTCTTTGTTCTTTATTACCGGATTGTAACACTTGCAACTAACCATGTTAGTCGGAGAATGCATTCTGCCGTTATCAGCAAAATGGTGATTTTTTATACCCTTGGATACGTGCTTAGAACATCATCATATCATTACTTGTCCAATGACTAAAACTGTTGCTATCCTTTCCCTGCTAGCTTCCTGCCTCTCAATCCATCAATGTCTCTCTTATCTTGTAAGTACAAGGATGCATTCACATCTTGTTACAGCCCTGTACAGGGTAACTCCTTACACATTCCCATCTCATGATGTTTTACCTTACAGAACTGAGTCGTGACCTGGCTCATGAAATGGCCAGTGAACGTGGCGATCATGAGGACACTGCAGGGACCAACAGCATGACCTCCCGCACGACAGTAAACAGCGGGAAATGGTGGGAATGCCGACCAGTCGAAAGCTGGTGCTGCGATGACGGCCCTCCTATCGTCAGAGGCAGGGAGAGAATATAAACAGAGCTGGCAGAGCAATAAATCAGTCTTCGACCTCGACTCCACACTTCGCATAGCTCACACGCTACAGATAACTATATACCAGCATGATTATGAGGCCTGTCTTACAAGATAACCATTAAGCTACTGATTGCTTGATTTCTTTTTGTACCCTGCACATTGTACTCCATGAATTTTTTGGGAGGAAGGGGCAAGAGAATGGAAAATTTTGCATTATTTGCTGATGCCTAATTATGATACACATCTCTAGCCTGCAATGCCCAACAAATAAACAAAAAGGTGCACCACACATTGAAAGGATATTTTGATCTTGGAGAGAGAATGTAAAGACAAAAAATAGAAACTGAAATTGTCTTTTGGCTACCAGACTCTGATCTATTCAATCCAATCATGGCCAATCTTTTATCTTTGAACCAATTTCTAATGCTAATCCTTGATTTTTGTAATACCCATTCATCAAAATTTGACTTGAATATTCTCAGCAACTGAGCCTCCATAGCCCTCTTGTGCAGAGAATTCCAAAACTTCACTACACTCTGGGAGAACAAATTTCTCTTTCTCCTGGTTTCATTTATTTTGAGACTTTAACATTTAGGTCAAGACACCTCATCCAGGGAAAAATCAACCTTGCATCCATCTTGTCAACTCTCATAAGAATTTGGCATATTTTGTGTGAAATCATTTTCATTCTTCTAAATGCAAAAGAGCATAGGTCCAGGTTGCTTAATGTCTCCTCATAAGATATTCAAAAAATCTTGCTGGTGAATTTTTCCTGCAGCCTCTCTGTTGTAAATAAATCTTGCAAAGGGCAGAGAAACCCAACTTGAACATCATGTGGCAGATGTGGTCTTATCAGGCATGAAGTAATTGGACCAGATATCTCTCATCTTGCACCAAATCCTCTTTCAATAAAAGCCAACATACCTTTTGCCTTCCTAATTGCTTGCTGAACTTGCATAATAACTTTCGGTATTTAGAGTACAAGGACACCAGGAATCCTGTGAGCACCAGTACCTTTCAATCTCTCAAATTAAAAAAAAATACAGCCTTTCTATTTTTCTCTGCCAAAGTGGATGACCTCATTTTTTTTGTTCAGTCAATTTGCCACTTCCCTGCCTGACTCTTTAAAGCCTCTGTGTTCTGCTCCAAACCTCATATCAGCTAGTTTATTATCATCAACAAACTTGACCTCTTTATTAAAATAGTCGATGTATTGTGGACAAACTGGTTTGCTAGCACTGATTCTTGCAGTACCTCTTGTCACAGACTCTCAACTGAAAATGACCCATTTTTTTTCCTCTGTTTTCACAAAATTATCAAATCTGCATTCCATCCAAGTACATTACCTCTCAACACCATGTGCACTAAATATTGTTTACTAATCTCTTGTAAGGCATCTTATCAAAGAAAGTTTAAATTTATCACACCACTCTCCTTATCTATTTTGCTGGTTACAAACCTAAAGGACTCCAACAGTTCTCTCACGCATGATTTCCATTTTATAAATCCTCTGTGCAATCCCATTATTTTTTTATGTGCCCTGTAACCACTTCTTCATAAACTTATCCCAGTATTTTTCCTACTACTAATAAAGGTTAACTGGTCTTTAGTTCTCTTGTTGTCATAACTCGCAGGATACAGACCTCAGTGGATGACGCCATCAAAAATGGCTGTCTATAAAATTTTTGTGCAGTCTTTCAGCAATAATTTATTTTTTTAATAAAAATATTCCTGCAGTTAGTTATAACAACAAAAACATTTTATGTAAGCCCAGCTCACATGTGTCAATGTACCTAAAAGGGTAAAAGTCTATGCTCATTTCCTTTTTGAACCTTCTAATGCGTTCTGGTCTGAGCTGTCATTATTACCCAATTTCAAAGATTCTTCCAATCTCATGGTTTTGTCTGCACGCGCTACATCATGTGCGGTTGTTTTCGTATGATATTGTAATTTAAAGGTGCAATTTTAATTTTGCGAGTTGTTGATCTCACAGCTATTGCCATTATATTCAGTGATATATGGGAATTACGATTTATGAGTTACACAAAAAACATTACTAAGGATTCTGTATCATCTGGTACGGGAGGAAGTCTATTGTGGGGGAGGGAGTGTGACAACATGAGTTACCACCCTAGGTGACACCAACCCTAGTAATGCCACTGTGTTCTCTCTCTCTCCTTTCCTGAATAGTGGAGTACAAGTGGGGCCATTCTACCATTCTCTGTGACCACTATTGACAAAGTCACTTGTTTATTTTCATCCAATATATTTTAATCCAATGTTAATTTATTTGGTCACATTCATTCAAAGGAACTACACAGAATGTCATATGGATTTCAAAGAGACCAATCATAAGATTAAACTATTGCAAATGAGGTCGTACTTCTTGGAATTTAGAAGGTTGGCCATTAATTTAATTGATATTAAACTAATGGGAAAATAGAACAAAGGAGTTTTTTGCACCTTGAGAAGTCTAGGACTGGGAACATAGAGTAAAACTCAAAATCCATGCCTTTAAGCTGCTAACTTGAAATTAATTGAATATTTATTTACACAGGGCCATTGGTTTAATGTCAATCGATGCATATAGTAGCTGCGCCTGAAAGTTGAGATGTGTAAACTGGCAGTTAAGAGTTAACACCAAAATTAGTGTTATGAATTGTATGTACAAAGGGCAGAAGAATCGAAAAGAAATAGCAATAGGATATAGTGGGGAAAAAAAAGTAATATTTAAGTGAATTCTACGTTGACATATAAATTTAAAGAGAATAGAGGGATGTCTGTCATAGTTTTAGTTTGGATGTGATGTAATGTATGGCACAAAGACCGAGACTGAAAGACCCATTCTTGTGGTGTATTATTCTATGTTTTAAGTAATAGTAAAAGGGAAATCTTTCAGTTATTTTTTTTTTTAAAAAAAAACCTTATTGAAAAGAAAACAGAAACATAAAATACAGTATAAATAGTCAAACAAAATTTTTCATTAATACTCATCCCCCCTCCCACCCTCAGCCAGCTCCATTAAGGGGAGCAAAAAAAAATAAAGAAAAAATTATATATATTTATTTATTTTAATTTTAAACATTAACAACATTTCAAAGTATATCTAAATGCATATATTTCAAATACAGTGATCACTTACTAACAAAAGAAGAATAATTATCAAGTATTAGTATTTTTTTCCATAACAACACATACTTTCAATTCATTATGCCAATGAGCTATATTAATCTCAGTATCATCTTTCCAAGTACTTGCAACTCATTTACATGCTACTGATAGTACCAAACATACAAAAGCAATTTGAATTTTATCCAATCCCATTCCTCTTAATGAATATAAATTTCCCAACAAGAAAATCATTGGATCTAATGGTAGCATGAAATTATATAATTTCTCTAAAACTACTTTAATACCTTGCCTAAATGATTGAACTTTAACACAATTCTATTCAGCATAAAAAAAAAGTTCCAATACATGAACTACATGTAAAACAAGAATCCGAATGACTAAATCCATATTTTTTTTAAATTTTCCGGTGTCAAATACAATTGATGTAAAAAAATTATAATTAACTATTTAATAGTGCATATTGGTCAATTTAATTACATTGTCTTGACGCATACTTGCCCAATCTTCTTCAGGAAAAATAAACACTAAATCACTCTCCCATTTAAGTTTAGATATCTCCCAATCTGGCTTATCTATACTATCTTGTAACAAGTTTGCTTTTTCGGTATAGAGGAAATCAAAGATTCAAATCTCTTTGATTAAAATAATAAAAATTAAAAAAGATTAAAATCATCTATTTACCATAATTATCTTTTATCAAAGCTCTAAGTTGATAATACACAAATAAAGAATTAACAGGTATATCTAATCTTTCTCTCAATTGATTAAAATAAATAAATTGCCCTCTACAAAACAATCTTGTATTGTCCTTAAACCTTTAGAATCCCAGATCTTTCAATGATTAAACATTGAAAAAGGAATAAGCTGATTATTATACAATGGAGTTAAACTTGATAATTTATCTTTCGACCCTAACACCGTTTTTTTTTAAACCAAATCTTTAACAAATGTTTCAATATCGGCATATCATATTGCTGTAACAAATTCAAGTTCCAAAGAAATATAAATTCATGTACTTCAACCCTAGGAATACATGCCATCTCCACTTTAGCCCAGCAAGGAAGCTGATCTAAATCTATCAATCGACTTATGAACTTCAACTGGGCCAGTTCATAATAATTTTGAAAATGTGGTAATTGTAATCCACCCAATGTATATTTACATGCAAGTCTATGCAGCGCCATTCAAGCTAATTTACCTTTCCATAAAAACTCTCACACTGCTTTATTCAAATCTTGAAAAAAAAACCCTTAGACAGTAAACAAGGTAGTGACTGAAATAAATATTGAATTCATGGAAAAATATTCATTTTAATACAATTAACCCAACTGTTAATGGAAGATCTTTACACTTAATCAAATCTGCTTTAATCCATCTTAATATAGGTACATAATTTAATTGATATAATGATTGAGGATTTATATCCATAAACACAACTAAATATTTAATTTTACTTGGTCACCTTAATTTTGTAATTGTTTTAAATTCAGAATAATCTCCCACTCCAACAGGAAAAATTTCACTTTTGTCCCAATTAACTTGATATCCTGATAATTCTCCAAATTTCAACAAGCACTCTTGCAATTGTTTCAATGAACGTTCCGGTTCTGTTAAATATACCAACATATCATCGGCAAATAAATTAATTTTATATTCTTCATTCTTAACCCACATCCCTCTAATTTCTTCATTTTCTCTAATAGCTTGAGCTAACAGTTCAATAATCAATGCAAATAAGACTGGTAACAATGGGCAGGCCTGCTGAATTGAATGGTTCAATTTAAATGGTAAATAAATTTGTCTATTTGTCCAGTCCGGGCACAGGGAGAACAGCAGCGGCCCCGGCCCCGGTCCGGGCGAAGGGTAGACGGCGGCAGCCTCGATACGGGCAGGAGCAAGGGGGAGACGGCGGCCCCGGCCTCGGTCGAGAGAGGCAGGCGGAGGCCCCGGTCCGGACAGGGAGTGGGAGGCGGCGGCCCCGGTCCGGGCACAGGGAGAGCAGCAGCGGCGGCTCCGGTCCGGGCACAGGGAGAGCAGCGGCGGCCCCGGCCCCGGTCTGGGCACAGGGAGAGCAGCGGCGGCCCCGGCCCCGGTCCGGGCACAGGGTGAGCAGCGGCGGCCCCGGCCCCGGTCCGGGCACAGGGTGAGCTGCGGCGGCCCCCGGCCCCGGTCCGGGCACAGGGTGAGCTGCGGCGGCCCCGGCCCCGGTCCGGGCACAGGGTGAGCTGCGGCGGCCCCGGCCCCGGTCCGGGCACAGGGTGAGCTGCGGCGGCCCCGGCCCCGGTCCGGGCACAGGGTGAGCTGCGGCGGCCCCGGCCCCGGTCCGGGCACAGGGTGAGCTGCGGCGGCCCCGGCCCCGGTCCGGGCACAGGGTGAGCTGCGGCGGCCCCGGCCCCGGTCCGGGCACAGGGTGAGCTGCGGCGGCCCCGGCCCCGGTCCGGGCACAGGGTGAGCTGCGGCGGCCCCGGCCCCGGTCCGGGCACAGGGTGAGCTGCGGCGGCCCCGGCCCCGGTCCGGGCACAGGGTGAGCTGCGGCGGCCCCGGCCCCGGTCCGGGCACAGGGTGAGCTGCGGCGGCCCCGGCCCCGGTCCGGGCACAGGGTGAGCTGCGGCGGCCCCGGCCCCGGTCCGGGCACAGGGTGAGCTGCGGCGGCCCCGGCCCCGGTCCGGGCACAGGGTGAGCTGCGGCGGCCCCGGCCCCGGTCCGGGCACAGGGTGAGCTGCGGCGGCCCCGGCCCCGGTCCGGGCACAGGGTGAGCTGCGGCGGCCCCGGCCCCGGTCCGGGCACAGGGTGAGCTGCGGCGGCCCCGGCCCCGGTCCGGGCACAGGGTGAGCTGCGGCGGCCCCGGCCCCGGTCCGGGCACAGGGAGAGCAGCGGCGGCCCCGGCCCCGGTCCGGGCACAGGGAGAGCAGCGGCGGCCCCGGCCCCGGTCCGGGCACAGGGAGAGCAGCGGCGGCCCCGGCCCCAGTCCGGGCACAGGGAGAGCAGCGGCGGCCCCGGCCCCGGTCCGGGCACAGGGTGAGCTGCGGCGGCCCCGGCCCCGGTCCGGGCAGTGTGGACCGACCGAGGAGGGGGGGCAGTGTGGACCGACCGAGGAGGGGGGGCAGTGTGGACCGACCGAGGAGGGGGGGGCAGTGTGGACCGACCGAGGAGGGGGGCAGTGTGGACCGACCGAGGAGGGGGGGCAGTGTGGACCGACCGAGGAGGGGGGGCAGTGTGGACCGACCGAGGAGGGGGGGCAGTGTGGACCGACCGAGGAGGGGGGGCAGTGTGGACCGACCGAGGAGGGGGGGCAGTGTGGACCGACCGAGGAGGGGGGGCAGTGTGGACCGACCGAGGAGGGGGGGCAGTGTGGACCGACCGAGGAGGGGGGCAGTGTGGACCGACCGAGGAGGGGGGGCAGTGTGGACCGACCGAGGAGGGGGGGCAGTGTGGACCGACCGAGGAGGGGGGGCAGTGTGGACCGACCGAGGAGGGGGGGCAGTGTGGACCGACCGAGGAGGGGGGGCAGTGTGGACCGACCGAGGAGGGGGGGCAGTGTGGACCGACCGAGGAGGGGGGCAGTGTGGACCGACCGAGGAGGGGGGGCAGTGTGGACCGACCGAGGAGGGGGGGCAGTGTGGACCGACCGAGGAGGGGGGGCAGTGTGGACCGACCGAGGAGGGGGGGCAGTGTGGACCGACCGAGGAGGGGGGGCAGTGTGGACCGACCGAGGAGGGGGGGCAGTGTGGACCGACCGAGGAGGGGGGGCAGTGTGGACCGACCGAGGAGGGGGGGCAGTGTGGACCGACCGAGGAGGGGGGGCAGTGTGGACCGACCGAGGAGGGGGGGCAGTGTGGACCGACCGAGGAGGGGGGGCAGTGTGGACCGACCGAGGAGGGGGGGCAGTGTGGACCGACCGAGGAGGGGGGGCAGTGTGGACCGACCGAGGAGGGGGGGCAGTGTGGACCGACCGAGGAGGGGGGGCAGTGTGGACCGACCA